>NC_143162.1:14787575-14939090 GCF_047325235.1 Durio zibethinus | reverse complement strand
CTTCCGAAAAAATTTTAAAAAATCTTGAACCGCAAAAAGTTTCAAAAATCATGAAAAATAAAAAATGAGTCGTCTTGCCATGAAACTTGACGGGAAGGATTAAGGGACCATTGTATGAATTTACAAGCCATAAAAATGGCATTGGCACATAGAAATATGAAGATGTGCTTGAACCCACCTAGCACCCTATCGATCCATGGCTTGCACATCTCGTCTCTCTGGCCGACGTAGTGCCCGCCCGCCCGTAAGCCCGCTCGTTTCGTCGGTTGGCTTAGGCATACGGAGTTCATTCCCAGTCTAAGATCCAATCGGACCGAGGGTTGCAGCAGCATGATCGGTAGCACGCAGAAGGGGACCCGACCGATCCCCGGCTTGTGCATCCCGTCCCTCTGGTCGGTTGAACGCCTGCACGCTCATTTTATGGGTTGACGTAGGCATACGGAGTTCATTCCCAGTCTAAGGATATGGAGTTCATTCCCAGTCTAAGAACAAACTGGACCGAGGATTGCGACAGCACATTCTGGGCTCGAGCATGTGTTGGTGCCAAATTTTTCTTCACTGGGCACCATCAATGGAGCATCGCCGAAGAACCTAACCGGCAGCATTGGGGTTCCGATGATCGGAGGGGCCGGGTGGGGTGTGCGCACATGATGTGCGGTGGGTGCTTGTACTTGGCCCTTATATTGGCCCCCTATCCCTTATCAAACCTCGAGAAGTCACACCCCCTTAAAGATCATTTGAGATTTTACAGGTTTGCTGCCAGTAGCCATTAAAGTGTCTGAAATGGGGACACTTTTTTCAAATGGTCACAAAATCTTGTACACTTTGAGTTTTTAGCTGAATTTTTTTGTGCATGCCAACAAAAATAAAAGGATCACGTCTACCTAGTTTGGGGCAAAAAATTCTTCTGAAAAAATTTTAAAAAATCCCTAACCGTAAAAAGTTTCAAAAATCGTGAAAAATAAAAAACGAGTCGTCATGCCATGAAACTTCACGTGAAGGATTAAGGGACCATTGTATGAATTTACAAGGCATAAAAATGGCATTGGCACGTAGAAATATGAAGATGTGCTTGAACCCACCTACCACCCTATTGATCCACGGCTTGCGCATCATGTCTCTCTGGCCGGCGTAGTGCCCGCCCGCCCGCCTGCCCGTTCGTTTCGTCGGTTGGCTTAGGCATACAGAGTTCATTCCCAGTCTAAGATCTGACTAGACCAAGGGTTGCGGCAGCAGGATCGGTAGCATGCAGAAGGGGACCCGACCGATCCCCGGCTTGCGCATCCCGCCCCTCTGGCCGGTTGAACGCCCGCACGCTCGTTTCGTTGGTTGACTTAGGCATACGGAGTTCATTCCCAGTCTAAGATCGGACTGGACCTAGGGTTACGGTAGCACATGCTGGGCTCGGGCATGTGTTGGTGCTGCATTCTTCTTCGTCGAGGCACCATCATCAGAGCATCGCCGGAGAACCTGACCGGTGGCATTAGGGTTGCAGTGATCGGGGGGGCCGGGGGGTATGCGCACATGATGTGGGATGGGTGCTGGTACTTGGCCCTTATATTGGCCCCCTATCCCTCATCAAACCTCAACAACTCACATCCCTTTAAAGAGCATTTGAGATTTTACAAGTTTGCTGCTAGTAGCCATTAGAGTGTCTTAAATGGGGACATTTTTTTCAAATGGTCACAAAATCTTGTACACTTCGAGTTTTTGGCTCAATTTTTTGTGCATGCCAAAAAAAATACAAGGATGACATCTAGCAAGTTTGGGGCCAAAAATCCTTTTAAAAAAATTTTAAAAAATCTCGAACCGTAAAAAGTTTTGAAAATCATGAAAAATAGAAAACGAGTCGTCTAGCCATGAAACTTCACGTGAAGGCTTGAGGGACCATTGTATGAATTTACAAGCCATAAAAATGGCATTGGCATGCAGAAATATGAAGATGTGCCTAAACCCACCTACCACCCTCTCGATCCACGGCTTGCTCATCCCGTCTCTCTGGCCGATGTAGTGCCTGCCCGCTCGCTCGTTTCATCGGTTAGCTTAGGCATACGGAGTTCATTCCCAGTCTAAGATCAGACCGGCTCGAGGGTTACGATAGCAGGATCGACAGCACGTAGAGGTGGATCTGATCGATCCCCGACTTATGCATCCTGCCCCTCTGGCCGGTTGAGTGCCCGCTCGCTCATTTCGTGGGTTGACTTAGGCATACAGAGTTCATTCCTGATCTAAGCATACGAAGTTCATTCCCAGTCTAAGATCGGACTGGACTGAGGGTTGCGACAGTACATGCTGGGCTCAGGCATGTGCTGGTGTCGTATTTTTCTTCGTCGGGGCGCCATTGCCGGAGTATCGCCAAAGAACCTGACCGGCGGCATTAGGGTTCCCATTATCGAGGGGGCCGAGGGGGTGTGCGCACATGATGTGCGGTGGGTGCTTGTACTTGTCCCTTATATTGGCCCCCTATCCCTCATCAAACCTCGGGAACTCACACCCCCTTAAAGAGCATTTGAGATTTTTCAGGTTTGCTGGCAGTAGCCATTAAAGTGTTTGAAATGGGGACAATTTTTCAAATGGTCACAAAATCTTGTACACTTCAAGTTTTTAGCTGAATTTTTTATGCATGCCAATAAAAATACAAGGATCACGTCTACCATTTGGGGCCAAAACTCCTTCCAAAAAAATTTTAAAAAATCCCGAAACTTCACGTGAAGGCTTATGGCACCATTGTATGAATTTACAAGCCATAAAAATGGCATTGACACGTAGAAACATGAAGATGTGCCTAAACCAACCTCCCACCATATCGATCCACGGCTTGTGCAGCCCGTCTCTCTGGCCGATGTAGTGCCCGCCCGCTCGTTTCATCGGTTAGCTTAGGCATACGGAGTTCATTCCCAGTCTAAGATTAGATCGGACCAAGGGTCGAACCAGCAGGATCAACAGCACATAGAGGGGGACCCGACCGATCCCCGGTTTGTGTATCCCGCCTTTCTGGTCGGCTGAGTGCCCGCTCGCTCGTTTCATGGGTTAACTTAGGCATACGAAGTTTATTCTCGATCTAAGCATATAGAGTTCATTCTCAATCTAAGATCAAACCGAACTCAGGGTTACGACAACACATGCTGGGCTCAAGCATGTGCTGGTGCCGCATATTTCTTCGTCGGGGCACCATCGCCGGAGCATCGTCGGAGAACCTGACCGGCGGCATTAGTGTTCCGGTGATCGGGGGGGTAGGGGGGGATGTGCGCACATGATGTACTTGGCCGGGGGGGCCGGTACTTGGCCCTTATATTGGCCCCCTATCCCTCATCAAACCTTGAGAACTCACACCCCCTTAAAGAGCATTTGAGATTTTACAGGTTTGCTGCCAGTAGCCATTAAAGTGTCTGAAATGGGAAAACTTTTTTCAAATGGTCAGAAAATCTTGTACACTTCAAGTTTTTAGCTGAATTTTTTTGTGCATGCCAAAAAAAATACAAGGATCACATCTAGCAAGTTTGGGGCTAAAACTCCTTTCGAAAAAATTTTAAAAAATCCCGAACCGTAAAAAGTTTTAAAAATCGTGAAAAATAGAAAACGAGTAGTCTTGCCATGAAACTTCATGTGAAGGCTTAAGGGACAATTGTATGAATTTACAAACCATAAAAATGGTATTGGCACGCAGAAATATGAAGATGTGCCTAAACCCCCTACCACCCTATCGATCCACAGCTTGCGCATCTCGTCTCTCTGCCGGTGTAGTGCCCGCCCGCACACTCTTTTCGTGGGTTGACTTAGGCATACGGAGTTCATTCCCAGTCTAAGATTGGATCGAACTAAGGGTTACAACAGTACATGCTGGGCTCAGGCATGTGCTGGTGCCACATTTTTCTTCGTCGGGGCACCATCACCGGAGCATCGTCAGTGAACCTGACTGACGGCATTGGGGTTCCAGCGATCGGGGGGCCTGGGGGGTGTGCGCACATGATGTGCGATGGGTGCTGGTACTTGGCCCTTATATTGGCCCCCTATCCCTCTTTAAACCTGGAGAACTCACACCCCCTTAAAGAGCATTTGAGATTTTACAGGTTTGCTGCCAGTAGCCATTAAAGTGTCTGAAATGGGGACACTTCTCTCAAATGGTCACAAAATCTTGTACACTTCGACTTTTTAGCGAAATTTTTTTGTGCATGCCAAAAAAAATACAAGGATCACATCTACCAAGTTTGGGGCCAAAACTCTTTCGAAAAAATTTTAAAAAATCTCGAACTGTAAAAAGTTTCAAAAATCGTGAAAAATAGAAAACGAGTCGTCTTGCCATGAAACTCCACGTGAAGGCTTAAGGGACCATTGTACGATTTTGCAAGCCATAAAAATGGCATTGGCATGCAGAAATATGAAGTTGTGCCTAAACCCACCTACCACCCTATCGATCCACAGCTTGCGCATCCCATTTCTCTGGCCGACGTAGCGCCCGCCCGCCCGCCCGCCCGCTCGTTTCGTCGGTTGGCTTAGGCGTACGGAGTTCATTCCCAGTCTAAGATTGGACCAGACCGAGGGTTACACCGGCAGGATCGGTATCATGCAGAGGGGGACCCGGCTGATCCCTGGCTTACGCATCCCACCTCTCTGGCCGGCTGAGCACCGGCACGCTCGTTTCATGGGTTGACTTAGGCATATGAAGTTCATTCCCAGTCTAAGCATACGGAGTTCATTCCCAGTCTAACATCGGATCGGACCAAGGGTTGTGGCAGCAAATGCTGGGCTCGAGCATGTGGTGGTGCCGCATTTTTCTTCGCCAAGGCACCATCGTCGGAGCATCACCGGAGAACCTGACTGGCGGCATTGGGGTTCCAGCGATTGGGGGGGCCGGGGGGGTGTGCGCACATGGTGTGTGATGGGTGCTGGTACTTGGCCCTTATATTGGCCCCCTATCCCTCATTAAACCTCGAGAACTCACACCCCCTTAAAGAGCATTTGAGATTTTACAGGTTTGCTGCCAGTAGCCATTAAAGTGTCTGAAATGGGGACACTTTTTTCAAATGGTCACAAAATCTTGTACACTTTGAGTTTTTAGCTGAATGTTTTTGTGCATGCCAACAAAAATACAAGGATCACGTCTACCAGGTTTGGGGCCAAAACTCCTTTCAAAAAAATTTTAAAAAATCTCGAACCGCAAAAAGTTTTGAAAATCGTGAAAAATAGAAAACGAGTCGTCTTGCCATGAAACTTCACGTGAAGGCTTAAAGGTCCATTGTATGACTTTACAAGCCGTAAAAATGGTATTTGCACACAAAAATATGAAGATTTGCCTAAACCAACCTACCACCCTATCGATCCACGGCTTGCGCATCCCATCTCTCTGGCCGACATAGTGCCCGCCCGCCCGCCCGCACGCACGTTTCGTCGGTTGGCTTAGGCATACAGAGTTCATTCCCAGTCTAAGATCGAACTGGACCAAGGATTGTGATAGTAGGATTGGCAGCACGCAGAGGGGGACCCGACAGATCCTCAGCTTGCGCATCCTGCCCCTCTGGTCGGCTAAGTGCCCGCACGCTCATTTCGTGGGTTGACTTAGGCATACGGAGTTCATTCCCTGTCTAAGCATACGGAGTTCATTCCCAGTCTAAGATCGAACCGAATTGAGGGTTGCGGCAGCACATGCTGGGCTCAGGCATGTGCTGGTGCCGCATTTTTCTTCGCTGGGGCACCATCGCCAGAGCATCGTCGGAGAACCTGACCAGCGGCATTGGGGTTCCGACGATCGGGGGGCCGGCGGGGGGTGTGCGCACATGATGCACGATGGGTGCTGGTACTTGGCCCTTATATTGGCCCCCTATCCCTCATCAAACCTCGAGAACGCACACCCCCTTAAAGAGGATTTGAAATTTTACAGGTTTGCTGCCAGTAGCCACTAAAGTGTCCGAAATGGGAACACTTTTTTCAAATGGGCAAAAAATCTTGTACACTTCGAGTTTTTGGCTAAATTTTTTTGTGCATGCCATCAAAAATACAAGGATCATGTCTACCAAGTTTGGGGCCCAAACTCCTTCTGAGAAAATTTTAAAAAATCTCGAACCATAAAATTATTCAAAAATCATGAAAAATAGAAAACGAGTCGTCTTGCCATGAAACTTCACGTGAAGGCTTAAGAGACCATTGTATGAATTTAAAAGCCATGAAAATGGCATTGAAACATAGAAATATGAAGATGTGCCTAAACACACCTACCACCCTATCGATCCACGGCTTGCGCATCCCGTCTCTCTGGCTGATGTAGTGCCCACCCGCCTGCCCACCCGCTCGTTTCATCGGTTGGCTTAGGCATGCGAAGTTCATTCCCAGTCTAAGATCGAACCGAACCGAGGCACGCAGAGGGGGACCCGACCGATCCCTGGCTTACGCATCTCGCCCCTTTGGCCAGCTGAGTGCCCGCACGCTCGTTTCGTGGGTTGAGTTAGGCATACGGAGTTCATTCCCAGTCTAAGATCGGATGGACCAAGGGTTGCGGCAGGACATGTTGGGCTCGGGCATGTGCTGGTGCCACATTTCTCTTCGCCGGGGCACCATCACCGGAGCATCGCCAGAGAACCTGATCGGCGACATTGGGGTTTCGATGATCGAGGGGGCCGGGGGGTGTGCGCCCATGATGTGCGATGGGTGCTGGTATTTGACCCTTATATTGGCCCTCTATCCCTCATCAAACCTCGAGAACTCACGCTCCCTTAAAGAGCATTTGAGATTTTACAGGTTTGCTGCCAGTAGACATTAAAGTGTCTGAAATGGGGACACTTTTTTCAAATGGTCACAAAATCTTGTACACTTCGATTTTTTAGCTGAATTTTTTTTTGCATGCCAACAAAAATACAAGGATCACGTCTACCTAGCTTAGGGCCAAAACTCCTTCCGAAAAAATTTTAAAATATCCCGAACCGCAAAAATTTTTAAAAATCATGAAAAATAGAAAACGAGTCGTCTTGCCATGAAACTTCATGTGAAGGCCTAAGGGACCATTGTATGAATTTACAAGCCATAAAAATGGTATTGGCACACAAAAATATGAAAATGTGCCTAAACCCACCAACCACCCTATCGATCCACGGCTTGTGCATCCCGTCTCTCTGGCCGGTGTACTGCCCGCCCGTCTGCCCACCCGCTCATTTCGTCGGTTGGCTTAGGCATACGGAGTTCATTCCCAGTCTAAGATTGAACCGAACTGAGGGTTGTGGTAGTAGGATCGGCAGCACGCAGAGGGGGACCCGATCGATCCCTGGCCTACGCATCCTGCCCCTTTGGCCGGCTGAGCGCCCGCACGCTCGTTTCGTGGGTTGAGTTAGGCATACGGAGTTCATTCCCAGTCTAAGATCGAACCAGACCAAGGGTTGTGGCAGCACATGCTGTGCTAGAGCATGTGGTGGTGTCGCATTTTTCTTCACCGGGGCACCATCGCTGGAGCATCACCGGAGAACCTGACCGATGGCATTGGGGTTCCGGCGATCAGGGGCCGGGGGGTGAGCACACAAATGTGTGATAGGTGCTGGTACTTGGCCCTTATATTGGCCCCCTATCCCTCATCAAACCTCGAGACGTCACACCCCCTTAAAGAGCATTTGAGATTTTACAGGTTTGCTGCCAGTAGCCATTAAAGTGTCTGAAATGGGGACACTTTTTCAATTTTACGAAATCTTGTACACTTCGAATTTTTAGCTGAATTTTTTTCTGCATGCCAACAAAAATACAAGGATCACGTCTACCAAGTTTGGAGCCAAAATTCCTTCTGAAAAAATTTTAAAAAATCATAAACCGTAAAAAGTTTAAAAAATCATAAAAAATAGAAAACGAGTTGTCTTCCCATGAAACTTCACGTGAAGGCTTAAGGGACCATTGTATGAATTTACAAGCCATAAAAATGGAATTGGCACATAGAAATATGAAGATGTGCCTAAACCCACCTACCACCCTATCGATCCACAGCTTGCGCATCCCGTCTCTCTGGCCGACGTAGTGCCCGCCCGCCCGCCCGCCTGCTTGTTTCATCGGTTGGCTTAGGCATACAGAGTTCATTCCCAATCTAAGATTGGACCGGATTGAGGGTTTCGACAGCAAGATTGGCAGCACTCAGAGGGGGACCCGATCGATCCTCGGCTTTCGCATCCCGCCCCTCTGGCTGGCTGAGCGCCCGCACGCTCATTTCGTGGGTTGACATAGGCATACGGAGTTCATTCCCAGTCTAAGCATACAGAGTTCATTCCCAGTCTAAGATTGGACCGGACCGAGGGTTGCAGCAGCACATACTAGGCTCGAGCATGTGCTGGTGCCGCATTTCTCTCTGTCGGGGCTCCATCGTCGGAGTATCGCCGGAGAACCTGATCGACGACATTGGGGTTTCGACGATCGAGGGGGCCGACGGGGGTGTCCGCACATGATGTGTGATGGGTGCTGGTATTTGGCCCCTATATTGCCCCCTATCCCTCATCAAACCTCGAGAACTCACACCCCCTTAAAGAGCATTTGAGATTTTACAGGTTTGCTGCCAGTAGCCATTAAAGTGTCTGAAATGGGGACACTTCTTTAAAATGGTCACAAATCTTGTACACCTCGAGTTTTTAGCTGAAGTTTCTTGTGCATGCCAACAAAAATACAAGGATCACGTCTACCAAGTTTGGGGCCAAAACTCCTTCCGAAAAAATTTAAAAAAGTCTTGAGCCGCAGAAAGTTCTAAAAATCATAAAAAATAGAAAATAAGTCGTCTTCCCATGAAACTTCACGTGAAGGCTTAAGTGGCCATTGTATGAATTTACAAGCCATAAAAATGGCATTGGGAAGCAAAAATATGAAGATGTGCCAAAACCCACCTACCACCCTATTGATCCACAGCTTACGCATCCCATCTCTCTGGCCGATGTAGTGCCCGCCCGCCCGCCTGCCCACTCGTTTCGTTGGTTGGCTCAGGCATACGGAGTTCATTCCCAGTCTAAGATCAGACCGAACCAAGGGTTGTGATAGCAGGATCGGTAGCACGCAGAGGGGGACTCGGTCGATCCCTGGCTTGCCCATCCCGCCCCTCTGGCTGACTGAGCACCTGTAAGCTCGTTTCATGGGTTGGCTTAGGCATACGAAGTTCATTCCCAGCGTAAGATCGGATCAGACCGAGGGTTGCGACAGCACATGCTGGGCTCGAGCATGTACTGGTGCCACATTTTTTTTCACCGGGGTGCCATCGTCGGAGCATCATCATAGAACTTGACCGGCGACATTGGGGTTCCGGCGATCGGGGGGCCGATGGGGGTGTGCTCACATGATGTGCGATGGGTTCTCGTACTTGCCCCTTATATTGGCCCCCTATCCCTCATCAAACCTCGAGAACTCACTCCCCCTTAAAGAGCATTTGAGATTTTATAGGTTTGCTGCCAATAGCCATTAAAATGTCTGAAATGGGGACACTTTTTTCAAATGCTCAAAAATCTTGCGGCCAATACTCCTTTTGAAAAATTTTTAAAAAATCCTGAACCGTAAAAAGTTTCAAAAATCATGAAAAATAGAAAACGAGTCATCTTGCCATGAAACTTCACGTGAAGGCTTAAGGGACCATTGTCTGAATTTACAAGCCATAAAAATGGCATTGGCACGTAGAAATATGAAGATGTGCCTAAACCCACCTACCACCCTATTGATCCACAGTTTGCCCATCCGATCTCTCTGGCTGACGTAGTGCCCACCAGCCCGCCCGCTCACTCGTTTCGTCGGTTGGCTTAGGGATACGGAGTTCATTCCAACTCTAAGATCGAATCGGATAGAGGGTTACGATAGCAGGATCGACAGCACGTAGAGGGGGACCCGGTCGATCCCCGACTTGCGCATCCCGCCCCTCTAGTCGACTAAGCGCCCGCACGCCCGTTTCATGGGTTGACATAGGCATACGGAGTTCATTCCCAGTCTAAGATCAGACCGGACCGAGGGTTATGGCAGCAAGATTGGCAGGACGCAGAGGGGGACCCGACCGATCCCCGCTTAAAGAGCATTTGAGATTTTATATGTTTGCTGTCAGTAGCCATTAAAGTGTCTAAAATGGGGACACTTTTTTCAAATGGTCACAAAATCTTGTACACTTCGAGTTTTTAGCTGAATTTTTTTATGCATGCCAAAAAAAATACAAGGATCACGCCTACCAAGTTTGGGGCCAAAACTCCTTCCGAAAAAATTTTAAAAAATGTCAAACCGTAAAAAGTTTCAAAAATCATTAAAAATAAAAAATGAGTCGTCTTGCCATGAAACTTCATGTGAAGGCTTAAGTGACCATTGTATGAATTTACAAGGCATAAAAATGTCATTGGCATGCAGAAATATGAAGATGTGCCTAAACCCACCTACCACCCTATCGATCCACGGCTTACGCATCCCATCTCGCTAGCCGGCGTAGAGCCCGCCCGCCCGCCCGCTCATTACGTCGGTTGTCTTAGGCGTACGGAGTTCATTCCCAGTCTAAGATTGGACAGGACTGAGGGTTGCGATAGTAGGATCAGCAACACGTAGAGGGGGACCCGATCGATCTCCAGCTTGTGCATCCCGCCCCTCTGGCCGGCTGAGCGCCCGCACGTTCGTTTCGTGGGTTAACTTAGGCATACGGAGTTCATTCGCAGTCTAAGCATACGGAGTTCATTCAAAGTCTAAGATCGGATCAGACCGAGGGTTACGACAGCACGTGCTGGGCTCGGGCATGTGCTGGTGTCGCATTTTTCTTCATCGGGCACCATTGCCGGAGCATCACCGGAGAACCTGACCGGCGGCATTGGGGTTCCGACAATCGGGGGGGCCGGGGGGTGTACGCACATGATGTACGATGGGTGCTGGTACTTGGCCCTTATATTGGCCCCCTATCCCTCATCAAACCGTGAGAACTCACACCCCCTTAAAGAGGATTTGAGATTTTACAGGTTTGCTGCCAGTAGCCATTAATGTGTCTGAAATGGGGACACTTTTTTCAAATGGTCACAAAATCTTCTACATTTCGAGGTTTTAGCTGAATTTTTTTGTGCACGCTAAAAAAAATACAAGGATCACATCTACCAAGTTTGGGGCCAAAAATCCTTCCGAAAAAAATTTTAAAAATCCCGAACTGGAGAAAGTTTTGAAAATGATGAAAAATAGAAAACGAGTCGTCTTGCCATGAAACTTCACAAGAAGGCTCAAGGGACCATTGTATGAATTTACAAGCCATAAAAATGGCATTGGTATGCAGAAATATGAAGATGTGCCTAAACCCACCTACAACCCTGTTGATCCACAGCTTGCACATCTCATCTCTCGAGCCGGCGTTGTGCCCGCCCGCTCGTTTCGTCGGTTGGCTTAGGCATACGGAGTTCATTCCCAGTCTAAGATCAAACCGGACCGAGTGTTGCGGTAGCAGGATTGGCAGCACGCAGAGGGGGACCCGACCGATCCCCGGCTTGCACATCCCGCCCCTCTGGCCAGTTGACCTCCTGCACGCTTGTTTCGTGGGTTGACTTAAGCATACAGAGTTCATTCCCAGTCTAAGATCGGACTAGACCGAGGGTTGCAGCAGCACATGCTAGGCTTGGGCATGTGCTGGTACCACATTTTTCTTCGTCGGGGCACCATCGTCGGAGCATCGTCGGAGAACCTGATCGACGGCATTGGGGTTCCGGCGATCGGGGCGATCGGGGGGGGGGGGGTGTGCGCACATGATGTGTGATGGGTGCTGGTACTTGGCCCTTATATTGGCTACCTATCCCTCATCAAACCTCAAGAACTCATGCCCCTTTAAAGAGCATTTGAGATTTTACAGTTTGCTACCAGTAGCAATTAAAGTGTCTGAAATGGGGACACTTTTTTCAAATGGTCACAAAATCTTGTACACTTCAAGTTTTTAGCTGAATTTTTTTATGCATGCCAACAAAAATACAAGGATCATGTCTTCCAAGCTTGGGGCTAAAACTCCTTCTGAAAAAATTTTAAAAAATCCCGAGCCGCAAATAGTTTCAAAAATAATGAAAAATAGAAAATGAGTCGTCTTGCCATGAAACTTCACGTGAAGGCTTAAGGGACCATTGTATGAATTTGCAAGCCATAAAAATGGTATTGGCACATAGAAATATGAAGATGTGCCTAAGCCCACCTACCACCCTATCGATCCACGGCTTGCGCTTCCCGTCTCTCTGACCGGCGTAGTGCCCGCCCGCCCGCCCGCTCGTTTCGTCGGTTGGCTTAGGCATACGGAGTTCATTCCCAGTCTAAGATCAGACCGGACCGAGGTTTGTGGCAGCAGGATCGACAGCACGTAGAGGGGGATCCGATCGATCCTCGGCTTGCGCATCCCGCCCCTCTGGCCGGCTGAGCGCCCGCACTCTTGTTTCGTGGGTTGACTTAGGCATACGGAGTTCATTCCAAATATAAGATCAGACCAGACAGAGGGTTGCGATAGCACATGCTAGGCTCGGGCATGTGCTGGTGCTGCATTTTTCTTCGCCAGGGCACCATCGTCAGAGAACTTGACCGGCGGCATTGGGGTTCCGACGATCAAGGGGGCCGGGGGGGTGTGTTCACATGATGTGTGACGGGTGCTGGTACTTGGCCCTTATATTGGCCCCCTATCCCTCATCAAACCTCAAGAACTCACACTCCCCTAAAGAGCATTTGAGATTTTACAGGTTTGCTGCCAGTAGCCAGTAAAGTGTCAGAAATGGGGACACTTTTTTCAAATGGTCACAAAATCTTGTACACTTCGAGTTTTTACCTGAATTTTTTTGTGCATGCCAACAAAAATACAAGGATCACGTCTACAAAGTTGGGGCCAAAAATCCTCCAAAAAAATTTTGAAAAATCTCGAACCGCAAAAAGTTTTAAAAAACGTGAAAAATAGAAAACGAGTCGTCTTGCCATGAAACTTCACGTAAAGGCTTAAGGGACCATCGTATGAATTTACAAGCCATAAAAGTGGCATTGGCACGTAGAAATTTGAAGATGTACCTAAACCCAACTACCACCCTATCGATCCATGGCTTGCGCATCCTGTCTCTCTGGGCGGAGTAGTGCCCGCTCGCCTGCCCGCCCGCTCGTTTCGTCGGTTGGCTTAGGCATACGGAGTTAATTCCCAGTCTAAGATGGGACCGGACCGAGGGTTGTGGCAGTACGATTGGCAGCACACAGAGGGGGACCCGGTTGATCCCCGGCTTGCGCATCCCACCCCTCTGGCTGGCTGAGCGCCCACACGCTCATTTTGTGGGTTGACTTAGGCATATGGAGTTCATCCCAGTCTAAGCGTACGGAGTTCATTCCCAGTCTAAGGTCAGACCAGACCAAGGGTTGCGGGAGCACATGCTGGGCTTGGGCATGTGCTGGTGTCAAATTTTTCTTCGCCGGGGCACCATCGCCGGAGCATCGCTGGAGAACCTGACAGGCGGCATTGGGGTTCCGACGATCGGGGGGGCCGAGGGGCGGTGTGCGCACATGATGTGAGATGGGTGCTGGTACTTGGCCCTTATATTGGCTGCCTATCCCTCATCAAACCTTGAGAACTCATACCCCCATAAAGAGCATTTGAGATTTTACAGGTTTGCTGCCAGTAGCCAGTAAAGTGTCTGAAATGGGGACACTTTTTTCAAATGGTCACAAAATCTTGTACACTTCAAGTTTTTAGCTGAATTTTTTTATGCATGCCAATAAAAATACAAGGATCACGTCTGCCAAGTTTGGGGCCAAAAAATCTTTCGAAAAAATTATAAAAAATCCCAAATCGCAAAAAAATTCAAAAATCGTGAAAAATAGAAAACGAGTCGTCTTGCCATGAAACTTAACGTGAAGGCTTAAGGGATCATTGTATGAATTTACAAGCCATAAAAATGGCATTGGCACATAGAAATATGAAGATGTTCCTAAACCCACTTACCACCCTATCGATCCACGGCTTGTGCATCCCGTCTCTCTGGCCGATGTAATGCCCGCCCGCCCGCTCATTTTATCGGTTGGCTTAGGGATACGGAGTTCATTCCCAGTCTAAGATCAAACAGGATCAAGGGTTGCAGCAACAGGATCGATAGCACACAGTGTGGGACCCAGTCGATCCCCGGCTTGCGCATCCTGCCCCTCTGGTCGGTTGAGCTCCCGCACGCTCGTTTTGTGGGTTGACTTGAGCATACGGAGTTCATTCCCAGTCTAAGCATACGGAGTTCATTCCCAGTCTAAGATCGGACTAGATCGAGGGTTGCGGCAGCACAAGCTGGGCTCAGGCATTTACTGGTGCCGCATTTTTCTTCATCGAGGCACCAGCATCGTCGGAGAACCTGACCAGCGGCATTGGGATTCCGACGATCGGGAGGGCCGAGGGGGTGTGCGCACATGATGTGCGATGGGTGCTGGTACTTGGCCCTTATATTGGCCTCATATCCCTCATCAAACCTCGAGAACTCACACCCCCTTAAAGAGCATTTGAGATTTTACAGGTTTGCTGCCAGTAGCCATTAAAGTGTCTAAAATGGGGACACTTTTTTCAAATGGTCACAAAATCTTGTACACTTCGAGTTTTTAGTTGAATTTTTTTTTGCATGCCAACAAAAATACAAGGATCATGTCTACCAAGTTTGGGGCCAAAACTCCTTCTGAAAAAATTTTAAAAAATCCCGAACCTCAAAAAGTTTTGAAAATTATGAAAAATAGAAAATGAGTCTTCTTGCCATGAAACTTCACGTGAAGGCTTAAGGGACCATTGTATGAATTTAGAAGCCATAAAAATGGCTTTGGCACGTAGAAATATGAAGATGTACCTAAACCCACCTACGACGCTATCGATCCACGGCTTGCGCATCCCATCTCTCTTACCGGCGTAGTGCCCGCCCACCCGCCCGCTCGTTTCATCGATTGGCTTAAGCATACGGAGTTCATTCCCAGTCTAAGATCAGACTGGATCAAGGGTTGTGGTAGCAAGATTGGCAGCACGTAGAGGGGGATCCGGTCGATCCCCGACTTGCGTATCCCGCCCCTCTGGCCGGCTGAGCGCCCTCACGCTCGTTTTGTGGGTTGACTTAGGCATACGGAGTTCACTCCTAGTATAAGCATATGGAGTTCATTCCCAACCTAGGATTGGATCGGACCGAGGGTTACGGCATTTCTCTTCGCAAGGGCACCAACGTCGAAGCATCACCGGAGAACCTGACCGACGGCATTGGGGTTCCGACGATCGGGGGGTCGGGGGGTGTGCGCGCATGATGTGCTATGGGTGCTGGTACTTGTCCCTTATATTGGCCCCCTATGCCTCATCAAACCTCGAGAACTCACACCCCCTTAAAGAGCATTTCAGATTTTACAGGTTTGCTGCCAATAGCCATTAAAGTGTCTGAAATGGGGACACTTTTTTCAAATGGTCACAAAATCTTGTACACTTCGAGTTTTTAGCCGAATTTTTTTGTGCATGCCAAAAAAAATAAAGGGATCACGTTACTAAGTTTGGGGCCAAAACTCCTTCCGAAACAATTTTAAAAAAATCCCGAACCATAAAAGGTTTCAAAAATCTTGAAAAATAGAAAACGAGTCGTCTTGCCCTGAAACTTCACGTGAAGGCTTAAGGGAACATTGTATGAATTTACCCATAAAAATGGCATTGGCATGCAGAAATATGAAGATGTGCCTAAACCCACCTACCACCCTATCGATCCCCGGCTTGCGCATCCCGTCTCTCTGGCAGGCGTAGTGCCCACCCGCCCGCTCATTTCCTCGGTTGGCTTAGGCATACGGAGTTCATTCCCAGTCTAAATTGGATCGGATCGAGGGTTACGGCAGCAGGATTGGTAGCACACAGAGGGGGACCCGACCGATCCCCAGCTTGTGCATCTCGACCCTCTGGCCGGCTGAGCACCCGCACGCTCGTTTCGTGGTTTGACTTAGGCATACGGAGTTCATTCCCAGTATAAGCATACGGAGTTCATTCCCAGTCTAAGATCAGACTGGATCGAGGGTTGCGACAGCACATGCCAGGCTCGGGCATGTGCTGGTGCCGTATTTTTCTTCATCGGGGCACCATCGTCGGAGCATCATCGTGGGGGCCGGGGGGGTGTACGCACATGATGTGCGATCGTGCTGGTACTTGGCCCTTATATTGGCCCCTATCCCTCATCAAACCTTGAGAACTCACACCCCCTTAAAGAGCATTTGAGATTTTACCGGTTTGCTGCCAGTAGCCATTAAAGTGTATGAAATGCGGACATTTTTTTCAAATGGTCACAAAATGTTGTACACTTTGAGTTTTTAGCTAAATTGTTTTGTGCATGCGAACAAAAATACAAGGATCACGTCTACCAAGTTTGGGGCCAAAACTCCCTCCAAAAAAATTTTAAAAAAATTTGGAACTGCAAAAGGTTTCGAAAATCGTGAAAAATAGAAAACGAGTCGACTTGCCATGAAACTTCACGTGAAGGCTTAAGAGACCATTGTAAGAATTTAAAAGCCGTAAAAATGGCATTGGCACGTAGAAATATGAAGACGTGCCTAAAACCACCTACCACCCTATCGATCCACGGCTTGCGCATCCCGTCTCTCTGGCCAACGTAGTGCCCGCCCGCCCGCTCGCTCGTTTCGTCGGTTGGCTTAGGCATACGGAGTTCATTCCCAGTCTAAGATTGGACCGGATCGAGGGTTGCAGTAGGAAGATCGACAGCACGTAGATGGGGACCCGGCCGATCCCCGGCTTGCGCATCCCACCCCTCTGGCCGGCTGATCGCTCGCATGCGCGTTTCGTGGTTGACTTAGGCATACGGAGTTCATTCTCGGTCTAAGCACACGGAGTTCATTCCCAGTCTAAGATCGGACCGGACCGAGGGTTGCGGCAGCACATGCTGGGCTCGGGCATGTGCTAGTGCCTCATTTTTCTTCACCGGGGCACCATCGTCGGAGCATCGTCGAAGAACCTGACAGACGGCATTGGGGTTCCGACGATCGGGGGGGCCGGGGGGGTGTGCACACATGAAGTACGATGGGTGCTGGTACATGGCCCTTATATTGGCCCCCTATCCCTCATCAAACCTCGAGAACTCACACCCCTTTAAAGAGCTTTTGAGATTTTACAGGTTTGCTGCCAGTAGCCATTAAAGTGTCTGAAATGGGGACACTTTTTTCAAATGGTCACAAAATCTTGTACACTTCGAGTGCATGCCAACAAAAATACAAGGATCATGTCTACCAAGTTTGGGGGCCAAAACTCCTTCCGAAAAATTTTAAAAAATCCAGAACCGCAAAAAGTTTTAAAAATCGTGAAAACTAGAAAACAAGTCGTCTTGGCATGAAACTTCACGTGAAGGCTTAAGGGACCATTGTAGCCATAAAAATGGCATTGGCATGTAGAAATATGAAGATGTGCCTAGGCCAACCTGCCACCCTATCGATCCACGACCTGCGCATCCCGTCTCTCTAGTCGATGTAGTGCCCGCCCGCCCGCCCGCCTGCTCGTTTTGTCGGTTGGCTTAGGCATACGGAGTTAATTCCCAGTGTAAGATCAGACCGAATTAAGCGTTGTGGTAGTAGGATCAGCAGTGCATAGAGGGGGACCCAACCAATCCCTGGCTTACGCATCCCGCCCTTCTGGCCGGCTGAGGGCTCGCACACTCGTTTCATGGGTTGACTTAGGCATATGGAGTTCATTCCCAGTCTACGCATACGGAGTTCATTCCCAGTCTAAGATCAGACCGGACCAAGGGTTGCGGCAGCACATGCTGGGCTCGGGCATGTGCTGGTGCTGCATTTTTCTTCACCGGTGCACCATCATCGGATCATCGTCGGAGAACCTGATCGGTGACATTGGGGTTCTGGCGATCGGGGGGCTGGAGGGTGTGCGCACATGATGTGCGATGGGTGCTGGTACTTGGCCCTTATATTGGCCCCCTATCCCTCATCAAACCTTGAGAACTCACACCCCTTTAAAGAGCATTTGAGATTTTACAGGTTTGCTACCAATAGCCATTAAAATGTCTGAAATGGGGACACTTTTTTCAAATGGTCACAAAATCTTGTACACTTCGAATTTTTTGCTAAATTGTTTTCTGCATGCCAACAAAGAAACAAGGATCACGTCTACCAAGTTTGGGGTCAAAACTCCTTGCGAAAAAATTTTAAAAAATCCCAAACCATAAAAAGTTTCAAAAATTGTGAAAAATAGAAAACGAGTCGTCTTGCCATGAAACTTCACGTGAAAGCTTAAGGGACCATTGCATGAATTTACAAGCCTCTAAAATGGCATTGGCACATAGAAATATGAAGATGTGCCTAAACCCACCTACCACCCTATCGATCCACGGCTTGCGCATCCCGTCTCTCTGGCTGGCGTAGTGCCCGCCCGCCCGTGCGCCCGCTCATTTGGTCGCTTGGCTTAGGCATACGGAGTTCATTCCCAGTCTAAGATCAGACCGAACCAAGGGTTCTGGCAGCACATGCTGGGCTCGGGCATGTGCTGGTGCGGCATTCTTCTTCGTCGGGGCACCATCGTCAGAACATCGTCGGAGAACCTGACCGACGGCATTACGGTTTCGATTATCGGGGGTGCCGGGGGAGGTGTGCGCACATGATGTGCGATGGGTGCTGGTACTTGGCCCTTATATTGGCCCCCTATCCCTCATCAAACCATGAGAACTCACACCCCCCTAAAGAGCATTTGAGATTTTACAGGTTTGTTGCCAGTAGCCAATAAAGTGTCTGAAATGGGGACACTTTTTTCAAATGGTCACAAAATCTTGTACAATTCGAGTTTTTAGCTGAATTTTTTTGTGCATGCCACCAAAAATACAAGGATCACGTCTACCAAGTTTGGGGCCAAAACTAATTCCAAAAAAATTTTAAAAAATCTCGAACCGTAAAAAGTTTCGAAAGTCGTGAAAAATAGAAAACAAGTCGTCTTGCCATGAAACATCACGTGAAGGCTTAAGGGACCATTTTATGAATTTACAAGCCATAAAAATGGCATTGGCATGCAAAAATATGAAGATGTGCCTAAACCCACCTACCACCCTACCGATCCAGGGCTTGCGCATCCCGTCTCTCTGGCCGACGTAGTGCCCGCCTGCTTGCCCGCTCGTTTCATCGGTTGGCTTAGGCATACGGAGTTCATTCCCAGTCTAAGATTGGACCCGACCGAGGGTTGCGGCAGTAGGATCGACAGCACGCAGAGGGGGACCCGACCGATCCCCGTCTTGTGCATCCCGCCCCTCTGGCCGGCTGAGCGACCGCACGCTCGTTTCATGGGTTGACTTAGGCATACGGAGTTCATTCCCAGTCTAAGCATATGGAATTTTAAAATTTTAAAATTTTAAAATTTTAGTTTGGGGCCAAAACTAATTCGAAAAAATTTTTAAAAAATCTCGAACTGCAAAAAGTTTCAAAAATCGTAAAAAATAGAAAACGAGTCGTCTTGCCATGAAACTTCACGTGAAGGCTTAAGGGACCATTGTGTGAATTTACAAGCCATAAAAATGGCATTGGCATGCAGAATTAGGAAGATGTGTGTAAACCCACCTACCACCTTATCGATCCACGGCTTGCACATCCCGTCTCTCTCGCTGGCGTAGTGCCCGCCCGCCAGCCCATTGCTCGTTTCATCAGTTGGCTTAGGCAGACGAAGTTCATTCCCACTCTAAGATCGGATCGGAACAAGGGTTACGGCAGCACATGATGGACTCGGGCATGTGCTGGGGCCGTATTTTTCTTCGTCGGGGCACCATCGTTGGAGCATCGTCGGAGAACTTGACCGACGACATTGGGGTTCTGGCGATCGAGGGGCCGGGGGGGTGTGCGCACATGATGTGCGATGGGTGCTGGGACTTGGCCCTTATGTTGGCCCCCTATCCCTCATCAAACCTCGAGAACTCACACCCCCTTAAAGAGCATTTGAGATTTTACAGGTTTGCTGCCAGTAGCCATTAAAGTGTCTGAAAATGGGGACACGTTTTTCAAATGGCCACAAAATCTTGTACACTTCAAGTTTTTAGCTGAATTTTTTTGTGCATGCCAACAAAAATACAAGGATCACGTTTAGAAAGTTTGGGACCAAAACTCCTTCCGAAAAAATTTTAAAAAACCCGAACCGCAAAAAGTTTAAAAAATCAGGAAAAATAGAAAATGAGTCATCTTACGATGAAACTTCACGTGATGGCTTAAGGGACCATTGTACGAATTTACAAGCCATAAAAATGACATTGGCATGAAGAAATATGAAGATGTGCCTAAACCCACCTACCACCCTAGCGATCCATAGCTTGCGCATCCCGTCTCTCTAGCAGACGTAGTGCCCGCCCGCCTGCCTGCCTGCTCGTTTTTTCGGTTGGCTTAGGCATACGAAGTTCATTCCCAGTCTAAGATCGGACCAGGCAGCAGGTTGCGGCAGCACATGCCGGGCTCGGCCATGTGCTGGTGCCACATTTTTTTTCGTCGGGGCACCATCGTCAGAGCATCACCGGAGAACCTGACCGGCGGCATTGGGGTTCTGGAGATCGGGGGGGTGTGCGCACATGATGTGCAATGGGTGCTGGTACTTGGCCCTTATATTGGCCCCCTATCCCTCATCAAACCTCGAGAACTCACACCCCCTTAAAGAGCATTTGAGATTTTACAGGTTTGCTGCCAGTAGCCATTAAAGTGTCTAAAATGGGGACACTTTTTTCAAATGGTCACAAAATCTTGTACACTTCGAATTTTTAGCTGAATTTTTTGTGCATGCCAAAAAAAATACAAGGATCACGTCTACCAAGTTTGGGGCTAAAAATCCTTCCGAAAAAATTTTAAAAAATCCCGGACCGCAAAAAGTTTTGAAAATCTTGGAAAATAGAAAATGAGTCGTCTTGCCATGAAACTTCACATGAAGGCTTAAGGGACCATTGTATGAATTTACAAGCCATAAAAATGGCTTTGGCACGTAGAAATATGAAGATGTACCTAAACCCACCTACCACCCTATCAATCCACGGCTTGCGCATCCCATCTCTCTGGCCGATGTTGTGCCCGCCTGCTTGCCCGCCCGCTCGTTTGGTCGGTTGGCTTAGGCATATGAAGTTCAGTCCAGTCTAAGATCGGAGGGTTGCGGCAGCAAGATCGGCAGCACGTAGAGGGGGACTCGATCGATCCCCGGCTTGTGCATCCCACCCCTCTGGCCGGTTGAGCACCCACACGCTTGTTTCATGGGTTGACTTAGGCATATAGAGTTCATTCGCAGTCTAAGCATATGGAGTGTTTAGCTGAATTTTTTTGTGCATGCCAACAACAATACGAGGATCATGTATACCAAGTTTGGCACCAAAAATCCTTTCGAAAAAATTTTAAAAAATCATGAACCGCAAAAAGTTTTGAAAATCGTGAAAAATAGTAAACGAGTCGTCTTACCATGAAACTTCACGTGACGGCTTAAGGGACCATTGTATGAATTTAAAAGCCATAAAAATGGCATTGGCACATAGAAATATGAAGATGTGCCTAAACCCACCTACCACCCTGTCGATCCACAGTTTGCATATCCCGTCTCTCTGGCCGACGTAGTGCCCGCCCGCCCGCCCATCTCGTTTCGTCAGTTGGCTTAGGCATACTGAGTTCATTCCCAGTCAAAGATCAGACAGGACCGAGGGTTGTGGCAGCAGGATCGGCAGCACACAGAGGGGGACCTGATCGATCATTGGCTTGCGCATCCCGCCCCTTTGGCCGGCTGAGCGCCCGTACGCTCGTTTCGTGGGTTGACTTAGGCATACGGAGTTTATTCCCAGTCTAAACATACAGAGTTCAATCCCAGTCTAAGATCGGACCAGATCGAGGGTTGCGACAGCACATGCTGGGCTCGGGCAGGTGCTGGTGTCGCATTTTTCTTCACCGGGGCACCATCACCGAAGAACCTGACTAGCGGCATTGGGGTTCCGACGATCGGAGGGGTCGGGGGGGTGTGCGCACATGATATGCGATGGGTGCTGGTACCTGGCCCTTATATTGGCCCCTTATCCCTCATCAAACCTCAAGAACTGACACCCCCTTAAAGAGCATTTGATATTTTACAGGTTTGCTGCCAGTAGCCATTAAAGTGTCTGAAATGGGGACACTTTTTTCAAATGGTCACAAGATCTTGTACACTTCGAGTTTTTGGCTGAATTTTTTTGTACATGTCACAAGATCTTGTACACGTCTACCAAGTTTGGGGCCTAAACTCCTTCCGAAAAAATTTTAAAAAATCCTGAACCGTAAAAAGTTTTCAAAATCGTGAAAAATAGAAAACGAGTCGTCTTGCCATGAAACTTCAGGTGAAGGCTTAAAGGACCATTGTATGAATTTACAAGCCATAAAAATGGCATTGGCACACAAAAATATGAAGATGTGCCTAAACCCACCTACTGCCCTATCGATCCACAGCTTGTGCATCCCGTCTCTCTGGCCAGCGTAGTGCCCGCCCGCCCACCCGCTCGCTTGTTTCGTCGGTTGGCTTAGGCATACGAAGTTCATTCCTAGTCTAAGATCAGATGGAACTGAGGGTTGTGGCTGTAATATCGGTAGCACGCAAAGGGGGACCCGACTAATCCCCGGCTTGCGCATCCCGTCGCTCTGGCCGGTTGAGCACCCACACGCTCGTTTCATGGGTTGACTTAGGCATATAGAGTTCATTCACAGTCTAAGCATATGGAGTTCATTCCAAGTCTAAGATCGGACAGGACCGAGGGTTGTGGCAGCACATGCTGGGCTCGGGCATGTGCTGGTGCCACATTTTTCTTCATCGGGGCACCATCACCGGAGCATCGTCGGAGAACCTAACCGACGGCATTGGGGTTCCGACGATCGGAGGGGCCGGGGGGTGTGTGCGCACATGATGTGCGATAGGTGCTGGTACTTGGCCCTTATATTAGCCCCCTATTCCTCATCAAACCTCGAGAACTCACACCCCCTTCAAAAGCATATGAGATTTTACAGGTTTGCTGCCAGTAGCCATTAAAGTGTCTGAAATGGGGACACTTTTTTCAAATGGTCACAAAATCTTGTACACTTCGAGTTTTTAGCTGAATTTTTTTGTGCATGCCAAAAAAAAATAGAAGGATCACGTCTACGAAGTTTGGGGAAAAAACTCCTTCCGAAAAAATTTTAAAAAATCTCGAACCGTAAAAAGTTTTGAAATCGTGAAAAATAGAAAAGGAGTCGTCTTGCCATGAAACTTCACGTGAAGGCTTAAGGGACCATTGTATGAATTTACAAGCCATAAAAATGGCATTGGCATGCAGAAATATGAAGATGTGCCTAAACCCACCTACCACCTTATCGATCCACGGCTTGCGCATCCCGTCTCTCTGGCCGACGTAGTGCCCGCCCGCCCATCTCGTTTCGTCGGTTGGCTTAGGCATACGAAGTTCATTCCCAGTATAAGATCGGACCGAACCGAGGGTCACGGCAGTAGGATCGATAGCATGCAGAGGGGGACCTGGCTGATCCCCGACTTGCGCATCCTGCCCCTCTGGCCGGCTGAGCGCCCGCACGCTCGTTTCGTGGGTTGACTTAGGCATACGGAGTTCATTCCCAGCCTAAGCATACGGAGTTCTTTCCTAGTCTACGATCAGA
Source organism: Durio zibethinus (assembly GCF_047325235.1). Classification (NCBI taxonomy): domain Eukaryota; kingdom Viridiplantae; phylum Streptophyta; class Magnoliopsida; order Malvales; family Malvaceae; genus Durio; species Durio zibethinus. Next base: position 14,915,540 of record NC_143162.1, on the reverse strand, counting down.
CTGGACCGAGGGTTACGGCAGCACATGCTGGGTTCGGGCATGTGCTGGTGCCGCATTTTTCTTTGCTGGAGCATTGTCGGAGAACCTGACTGACAGCATTGGGGTTCCGGCGATCGGGGGGCTGGGGGGGTGTGCGCTCATGATGTGTGATGGGTGCTGGTACTTGGCCCTTATATTGGCCCCCTATCCCTCATCAAACCTCAAGAACTCACACCCCCTTAAAGAGCATTTGAGATTTTACAGGTTTGTTGCCAGTAGCCATTAAAGTGTTTGACATGGGGACACTTTTTTCAAATGGTCACAAAATCTTGTGCACTTCGAGTTTTTAGCTGAATTTTTTTGTGCATGCCAAAAAAAATACAAGGGTCACATCTACCAAGTTTGGGGCCAAAACTCCTTCCGAAAAAATTTTAAAAAATCCTGAACCGTAAAAAGTTTCAAAAATCATGAAAAATAGAAAACGAGTCGTCTTGCCATGAAACTTCACATGAAGGCTTGAGGGACCATTGTATGAATTTACAAGCCACAAAAATGACATTGGCATGCAGAAATATGAAGATGTGCCTAAACCCACCTACCACCCTATCGATCCACGGCTTGCGCATCCCGTCTCTCTGGCCGGCATAGTGTGCATCCGCCCATCCACCCGCTCGTTTCATCGGTTCGCTTAGGCATACGGAGTTCATTCCCAGTCTAGGATCAGACGGGTCTGAGGGTTACGGTAGCAAGATTGGTAGCACGTACGGGGGGACCCAGTTGATCCTTAACTTTCGCATCCTGCCCCTCTGGCCGGCTGAGCGCTCGGACGCTCGTTTCATGGGTTGACTTAGGCATATGGAGTTCATTCCCAGTCTAAGCATACGGAGTTTATTCCCTGTCTAAGATCGAACTGGACCGAGGGTTGTGGTAGCACATGCCGGGCTCAGGCATGTGCTGGTGCCACATTTTTCTTCGCCGGGGCACCATCGTCGGAGCATCGTCGGAAAACCTGACCGATGGCATTGTGGTTCCGACGATCGGGGGGGCCGGGGGGTGTGCGCACACGATGTGCGATGGGTGCTGGTACTTGGCCCTTATATTGGCCACCTATCCCTCATCAAACCTCGAGAGCTCACACCCCTTAAAAAGCATTTGAGATTTTACAGGTTTGCTGCCAGTAGCCATTAAAGTGTCTGAAATGGGGACACTTTTTTAAATGGTCACAAAATCTTGTACGCTTTGAGTTTTTAGCTGAATTTTTTTGTGCATGCAAACAAAAATACAAGGATCATATCTACAAAGTTTGGGACCGAAACTCCTTCTGAAAAAATTTTGAAAAATCCCGAACCGTAAAAAGTTTCAAAAATCATGAAATATAGAAAATGAGTTGCCTTGCCATGAAACTTCACGTGAAGGCTTAGGGGACCATTGTATGAATTTACAAGCCATAAAAATGGCATTGGCACATAGAAATATGAAGATGCGCCTAAACCCACCTACCACCCTATCAATCCATGGCTTCCGCATCCTATCTCTCTGGCCGGCATAGTTCCCATCCGCCCGTCCGCCCGCTCGTTTCGTCTAGGATCAGACCGGTCTGAGGGTTGCGGTAGCAAGATCGGTAGCACGTAGAGAGGGACCCGATCGATCCCTGAGTTTCGCATCCCGCCCCTCTGGCCGGCTGAGCGCCCGCACGCTCGTTTTGTGGGTTGACTTAGGCATATGGGGTTCATTCCCAGTCTAAGCATATGGAGTTCATTCCCAGTCTAAGATCGAATGGGACCGAGGGTTGTGCCAGCACATGCCGAGCTCAGGCATGTGCTGGTGCCACATTTTTCTTCGCCGGGGCACCATCGTCGGAGGACCTGATCGGTGGCACTGGGGTTCCGACGATCGGGGGGGTCGGGGGGGTGTGCGCACATGATCTACGATGGGTGCTGGTACTTGGCCCTTATATTGGCCCCCTATCCTTCATCAAACATCAAGAACTCACACCTCTTTAAAGAGCATTTGAGATTTTACTGGTTTGCTGCCAGTAGCCATTAAAGTGTCTGAAATTGGGACACTTTTTTCAAATGGTCACAAAATCTTGTACACTTCGCGTTTTTAGCTGAATTTTTTTGTGCATGCCAAAAAAATACAAGGATCATGTCTACCAAGTTTGGGGCCAAAAATCCTTTGAAAAAAATTTAAAAAAATCTTGAACAGCAAAAAGTTTCAAAAATCATGAAAAATAGAAAATGAGTCGTCTTGCCATAAAACTTCATGTGAAGGCTTAAGGGACCACTGTATGAATTTACAAGCCATAAAAATGGCATTGGCACAAAGAAATATGAAGATGTGCCTAAACCCACCTACCACCCTATCGATCCATGGCTTCCGCATCTCGTCTATCTGGCCGGCATAGTGCCCGCCTTCCCACCCGCTCGTCCGTTCATTTCGTTGGTTGGCTTAAGCATACGGAGTTCATTCCTGGTCTAAGATTGGATCGGACCGAGTGTTACAATGGCTGGATCAGTGCCACACAGAGGGGGACCTAGGTGATCCTCGGCTTATGCATCCTGCCCCTCTGGCCGGCTGAGTGCCCGCACGCTCGTTTCATGGGTTGACTTAGGCATACAGAGTTCATTCCCATTCTAAGATCGGACCGGACCGAGGGTTGTGGCAGTACATGTTGGGCTAGGGCATGTGCTGGTGCCACATTTTTCTTCGTAGGGGCACCATTGCCGGAGCATCGTTGGAGAACCTGACCGACGGTATTGGGGTTCTGGTGATCGGGAGGGTCGGGGGGGCCGGGGGGTGTGCGCCCATGATGTGTGATGGGTGCTAGTACTTGGCCCTTATATTGGCCCCCTATCCCTCATCAAACATTGAGAACTCACACCCCCTTAAAGAGCATTTGAGATTTTACAGGTTTGCTGCCAGTAGCCATTAAAGTGTCTGAAATGGGGACATTTTTTTCAAATGGTAGCAAAATCTTGTACACTTCGAGTTTTTAGCTGAATTCTTTTGTGCATGCCAACAAAAATACAAGGATCACAGCTACCAGGTTTGGGGAAAAAAATCCTTCCAAAAAAATTAAAAAAAATCCCGAACCGCAAAACGTTTTGAAAACTAGAAAACGAGTCGTCTTGCCATGAAACTTCACGTGAAGGCTTAAGGGACCACTGTATGAATTTACAAGCCATAAAAATGGCATTGGCACGCAAAAATATGAAGATGTGCCTAAACCCACCTACCACCCTATCGATCCACGACTTCCGCATCCTGTCTCTCTGGCCGACGTAGTGCCCGCCTGCTCGTCCGTTCGTTTCGTCGGTTGGCTTAGGCATACGGAGTTCATTCCCAGTCTAAGATCGGACGGGACCGAGGGTTGCGACAGCAGCACGCAGAGGGGGACCCGACCGATCCCCGGTTTGCGCATCCCGCCCCCCTGGTCGGCTAAGCGCCCGCTCGCTCGTTTCGTGGGTTGACTTAGGCATACGGAGTTCATTCGCAGTCTAAGCATACGGAGTTCATTCCCAGTCTAAGATAGGACTGGATCGAGGGTTGGGGCAGCACATGCTGGGCTCGGGCAAGTGCTGGTGCCGCATTTTTCTTCATCGGGTCACCATCATCGGAGCATCACCGGAGAACCTGATCGGCGGCATTGGGGTTCCGACGATCGGGGGGGCCGGGGGGTGTGCGCACATGATGTGCGATGGGTGCTGGTACTTGGCCGTTATATTTGCCCCTTATCCCTCATCAAACCTCGACAACTTACACCCCCTTAAAGAGCATTTGAGATTTTATAGATTTGCTGCCAATAGCTATTAAAGTGTCTGAAATGAGGACATTTTTTTCAAATGGTCACGAAATCTTATACACTTCGAGTTTTTAGCTGAATTTTTTTGTGCATGCCAACAAAAATACAAGGATCACGTCTACCAAGTTTGGGGGAAAAAATAGTTTCGAAAAAATTTTAAAAAATCCCGAACCGAAAAAAGTTTCAAAAATCATGAAAAATTGAAAATGGGTCGTCTTGCCATGAAACTTCACATGAACGCTTGAGGGACCATTGTATGAATTTACAAGCAATAAAAATGGCATTGGCACGCAGAAATATGATGATGTGCCTAAACCCACCTACCACACTATCGATCCATGGCTTCCGCATCTCGTCTCTCTGGCAGACATAGAGGGGGACCCGATCGATCCCTGGCTTACGCATCCAGCCCCTTTGGCAGGTAAAGTGCCCGCACGCTCGTTTCGTGGGTTGACTTAGGCATACAGAGTTCATTCCCAGTCTAAGCATACGGAGTTCATTCCCACTCTAACATCGGACTGGACCGGAGGTTGCGGCAGCACATGCTGGGCTTGGGCATTGCTGCTGTCGCATTTTTCTTCACCGGGGCACCATCATCGGAGCATCGCCGAAGAACCTGATCGACGGCATTATGGTTCCGACGATCGGGGGGGTCGGGGGGGTGTGCACACATGATGTGCGATGGGTGCTGGTACTTGGCCCTTATATTGGCGCCCTATCCCTCATCAAACCTCGAGAACTCATAACCCCAAACTGAGCATTTGAGATTTTACAGGTTTGCTGCCAGTAGCCATTAAAGTGTCTGAAATGGGGACACTTTTTTCAAATGGTCACAAAGTCTTGTACACTTCGAGTTTTTGGCTGAATTTTTTTGTGCATGCCAAAAAAAATACAAGGATCACGTCTACCAAGTTTGGGGCCAAAACTCCTTCCGAAAAAATTTTAAAAAATCTCGAACTGCAAAAAGTTTCAAAAATCATGAAAAATAGAAAACAAGTCGTCTTGCCATGAAACTTCACGTGAACGCTTAAGGGACCATTGTATGAATTTACAAGCCATAAAAATGGCATTGGCATGCAAAATATGAAGATGTACCTAAACCCACCTACTACCCTATCGATCCACATCTTACGCATCCTGTCCCTCTGGCCGGCGTAGTGCCCGTCCGCCCGCCCGCTCGCTCATTTCGTCGATTGGCTTAGAAATACGGAGTTCATTCCCAATCTAAGATCAGATTGGACCGAGGGTTGCGGTAGTAGGATCGATAGCACCCAGACGGGGACCCGGCCGATCCTCGGCTTGTGCATCCTGCCCCTCGACCGACTAAGCGCTCGCACGCTCATTTCGTGGGTTGACTTAGGCATACGGAGTTCATTCCCAGTCTAAGATCAGACTGGACCAAGGGTTGCGACAGCACATGCTAAGCTCGGGCATGTGCTGGTGCCATATTTTTCTTCGTCGGGGCACCATCGTCTGAGCATCGTCGAATAACCTGACCGACGACATTGGGGTTCCGGCGATCAGGGGGGTCGGGGGGGGTGCGCACATGATGTGCGATGGGTGCTGGTACTTGGCCCTTATATTGGCCCCCTATCCCTCATCAAACCTTGAGAACTCACAACCCGTTAAAGAGCATTTGACATTTTACAGGTTTGCTGCCAGTAGCCATTAAAGTGTTTGAAATGGGGACACTTTTTTCGAATGGTCACAAAATCTTGTACACTTTGAGTTTTTGGCTGAATTTTTTTGTGCATGCCAACAAAAATAAAAAGATCACGTCTACCAAGTTTGGGGCCAAAACTCCTTCCGAAAAAAGTTAAAAAAATCCTGAACCACAAAAAGTTTTGAAAATCGTGAAAAATAGAAAACGGGTCGTCTTGCCATGAAACTTCATGTGAAGGCTTAAGGGACCATTGTATGAATTTACAAGCCATAAAAATGGTATTGGCACACAAAAATATGAAGATGTGCCTAAACCCACCTACCACCCTATCGATCCACGGCTTCCGCATCCCGTCTCTCTAGCCGGCGTAGTACCCGCCCGTCCGTCCGCTCGTTTCGTTGGCTGGCTTAGGCATACGGAGTTCATTCCCAGTCTAAGATCGGATCGGACCAAGGGTTGTGGCAACACATGCTGGGCTCGGGCATGTGCTGGTGCCATATTTTTCTTCGTCGGGGCACCATCGTCGGAGCATCAGCGGAGAACCTGACCAGTGGCATTGGGGTTCCAGCGATCGGGGAGGCTGGGAGGGGGGTGTGCGCACATGATGTGCGATGGGTGCTGGTACTTGGCCCTTATATTGGCCCCCTATCCCTCATCAAACTTCGAGAACTCACACCCCCTTAAAGAGCGTTTGAGATTTTACAGGTTTGTTGCCAGTAGCAATTAAAGTGTCTGAAATGGGGACATTTTTTTCAAATGGTCACAAAATCTTGTACACTTCGAGTTTTTAGCTGAATTTTTTATGCAAGCGAAAAAAAATACAAGGATTACGTCTACCAAGTTTGGGGCCAAAACTCCTTCCGAAAAAATTTTAAAAAATCTCGAACCACAAAAAGTTTTGAAAATCGTGAAAAATAGAAAACGGGTCATCTTGCCATGAAACTTCATATGAAGGCTTAAGGGACCATTGTATGAATTTAGAAGCCAGAAAAATGGCATTGGCACACAAAAATATGAAGATGTGCCTAAACCCACCTACCACCCTATCGATCCACGGCTTGTGCATCCTGTCTCTCTGGCTGGCGTAGTGCCCGCCTGCCCGATCGCCCGCTCGTTCGTCGGTTTTCTTAGGCATACGGAGTTCATTCGTAGTCTAAGATCAGACCAGATCAAGGGTTGCGGCAGCAGGATCGACAGCACGTAGAGGGGGACCCGGTCGATCCCCGGCTTGCGCATCTCGCCCCTCTGGTCGACTGAGCGCCGCACGCTCGTTTCATGGGTTGACTTAGGTATACGGAGTTCATTCGTAGTGTAAGCATACAGAGTTCATTCCCAGTCTATGATCAGACCGGATCAAGGGTTGCGGCAGCACATGTTGGGCTTGGGCATGTGCTGGTGTCGCATTTTTCTTCGTCGGGGCACCATCGTCGGAGAACCTGACCGGCGGCATTGGGGTTCCGGCGATCGGGGGGGCCAGTGGGGTGTGTGCACATGATATGTGGTGGGTGCTGGTACTTGGCCCTTATATTGGCCCCCTATCCCTCATCAAACCTCGAGAACTCACACCCCCTTAAAGAGCATTTTATATTTTACAGGTTTGCTGCCAGTAGCTATTAAAGTGTCTGAAATGGGGACACTTTTTTCAAATGGTCATAAAATCTTGTACACTTCGAGTTTCTAGCTGAATTTTTTTGTTGATGCCAATAGAAATACTAGGATTACGTCTACCAAGTTTGGGGCCAAAACCCCTTCCGAAAAAATTTTAAAAAATCCTGAACCGAAAAATGTTTCCAAAATCATGAAAAATAAAAAACGAGTCGTCTTGCCATGAAACTTCACGTGAAGGCTTAAGGGACCATTGTATGAATTTACAAGCCATAAAAATGGAATTGGCATGCACAAATATGAAGATGTGCCTAAACCCACCTACCACCCTATCGATCCATGGCTTACGCATCCCGTCTCTTTGGTCGGTATAGTGCCCGCCCACCCGTCCGCCCACTCGTTTTGTCGGTTGGCTTAGGCATACGAAGTTCATTCCCAGTCTAAGATCAGACCAGAGTGAGGGTTGCAGCAGCAGGACTGGCAGCACACAGAGGGGGACCCGATCGATCCCCAGCTTACGCATCTCGCCCCTCTGGCCGACTGAGCGCTTGCACGCTCGTTTTGTGGGTTGAGTTAGGCATACAGAGTTCATTGCCAGTCTAAGCAGACGGAGTTCATTCCCAATCTAAGATCGGACCGGACAGAGGGTTACAACAGCACATACTGGGCTCGGGCATGTGCTGGTGCCGTATTTTTCTTCACTGGGGCACCATCACCGGAGCATCCCCGAATAACCTGACCGGCGGCATTAGGGTTCCGACGATCGTGGGGGTCGAGGGGGTGCGCACATGATGTATGATGGGTGCTGGTACTTGGCCCTTATATTGGCCCCCTATCCCTCATCAAACCTCGAGAACTCACACTCCCTTAAAGAGCATTTGAGATTTTACAGGTTTGCTGCCAGTAGACATTAAAGTGTCTGAAATGGGGACACTTTTTTCAAATGGTCACAAAATCTTGTACACTTCGAGTTTTTAGCTGAATTTTTTTATGCATGCCAAAAAAAATACAAGGATCATGTCTACCAAGTTTGGGCCCAAAACACCGTCCGAAAAAATTTTAAAAAATCTCAAACCGTAAAAAGTTTTGAAAATCATGAAAAATAGAAAACGAGTCATCTTGCCACGAAACTTCACGTGAAGGCTTAAGGGACCGTTGTATGAATTTACAAGCCATAAAAATGGCATTGGCACGTAGAAATATGAGGATGTGCCTAAACCCACCTACCACCCTATCGATCCACGGCTTGCGCATCCCGTCTCTCTGGCCGACGTAGTGCCCGCCCGCCTGCCCACCCGCCCGCTCGTTTCGTCGGTTGGCTTAGGCATACGGAGTTCATTCCCAGTCTAAGATCAGACCAAACTGAGGGTTGCAACAGCAATATCGGTAGCACGTAGAGGGGCACCCGATCGATCCCCAGCTTGTGCATCCTACCCCTCTGGCTGGTTGAGCGCCCGCATGCTCGTTTCATGGGTTGACTTAGGCATACGGAGTTCATTACCAGTCCAAGCATACAGAGCTCATTCCCAGTCTAAGATCGGATCGGACCGAGGGTTGCAATAGCACATGCTGGGCTCGAGCATGTGTTGGTGCCGCATTTTTCTTCGCCAGGGCACCATCGTCGGAGCATCGCCGGAGAACTTGACCGGCGGCATTGGGGTTTCGGCGATCGGGGGGGTCGGGGGGTTTGCGCACATGATGTGCGATGGGTGCTAGTACTTGGCCCTTATGTTGGCCCCCTATCCCTTATCAAACCTCGAGAAGTCACATCCCCTTCAAGAGCATTTGAGATTTTATAGGTTTGCTGCCAGTAGCCATTAAATTGTCTGAAATGGGGACATTTTTTTCAAAAGGTCACAAAATCTTGTACACTTCGAGTTTTTAGCTGAATGTTTTTGTGCATGCCAACAAAAATACAAGGATCACGTCTACCAAGTTTGGGGTCAAAACTCTTTCCGAAAAAATTTTAAAAAATCTCAAACCGCAAGAAGTTTTAAAAATCGTGAAAAATAGAAAACGAGTCGTCCTCCCATGAAACTTCACGTGAAGGCTTAAGGGACCATTGTATGAATTTACAAGCCATAAAAATGGCATTGGCACACAGAAATATGAAGATGTGCCTAAATCCACCTACCACCCTATCGATCCACGGCTTGCGCATCCCGTCTCTCTTGTCGGCGTAGTGCCCGCCCACCCGTTCACCCGTTCGTTTCGTCGGTTGGCTTAGGCATAAGGAGTTTATTCCCAGTCTAAGATTAGACCAGACCGAAGGTTGCGGCAGCAGGATCGACAGCACGCAGAGGGAGACCCGACAGATCCCTGGCTTGCGCATCCCGCCTCTCTGGCAGACTGAGCGCCCGCACGCTCGTTTCGTGCGTTGACTGAGGCATACGGAGTTCATTCCTAGTCTAAGCATACGGAGTTCATTCCCAGTCTAAGATCGGACCAAACTGAGGGTTGTGGCAGCACATGCTGGGCTCGGGCATGTGCGGGTGCTGCATTTTTATTCGCCAGGGCACCATCGTCGGAGCATCGTCGGAGAACCTGACCGACGACATTGGGGTTCCAACGATCGGGGGGGCCGGGGGGGTGTGCACACATGATGTGCAATGGGTGCTGGTACTTGGCCCTTATATTGGCCCCCTATCCCTCATCAAACCTCGAGAACTCTTAACCCTTTAAAAAGCATTTGAGATTTTACCAGTTTACTGCCAGTAGCCATTAAAGTGTCCGAAATGGGGACACTTTTTTCAAATGATCGTAAAATCTTCTACACTTCGAGTTTTTAGCTGAATTTTTTTGTGCATGCCTACAAAAATACAAGGATCACGTCTACCAAGTTTGGGGCCAAAACTCCTTCTGAAAAAATTTTATAAAATCCCGAATCGTAAAAAGTGTTAAAAATCGTGAAAAATAGAAAACGAGTCGTCTTGCCATGAAACTTCACATGAAGGCTTAAGGGACCATTGTATAAATTTACAAGCCATAAAAATGGCATTGGCACACAGAAATATAAAGATGTGCCTAAACCCACCTACCACCCTATCGATCCATGGCTTGCGCATCCCGTCTCTCTGGCCAGCGTAGTGCCCGCCCGCCCGCTCGTTTCGTCGGTTGGCTTAGGCATACGGAGTTCATTCCCAGTCTAAGATCAGACTAGACCGAGGGTTGCAGCAGCAGGATCGACAGCACACAGAGGGGGACCTGGTCGATCCCCGGCTTGCCCATCCCACCCCTATGGCCGACTGAGCGCCCGCACACTCGTTTCATAGGTTGAGTTAGGCATACGAAGTTCATTCCCAGTCTAAGCATATGGAGTTCATTCCCAGTCTTAGATCGGACCGGACCGAGGGTTGCGGCAGCACATGCTGGGCTCGGGCAAGTGCTAGTGCCGCATTTTTCTTCACCGGGGCACCATCACCGGAGAACCTGACCAACGGCATTGGGGTTCCGGCGATCGGGGGGGCCGAGGGGGGTGTGCGCACATGATGTGTGATGGGTGCCGGTATTTGGCCCTTATATTTGCCCCCTATCCCTCATCAAACCTCGAGAACTCACCCCCCCTTAAAGAGCATTTGAGATTTTACAAGTTTGCCGCCAGTAGCCATTAATGTGTCTGAAATGGGGACAATTTTTTCAGATGGTCACAAAATCTTGTACACTTCGAGTTTTTAGCAGAATGTTTTTGTGCATGCCAACAAAAATACAAGGATCACGACTACCAAGTTTAGGGCCAAAACACCTTCCAAAAAATTTTTAAAAAATCCCGAACCGCAAAAAGTTTCAAAAATTGTGAAAAATAGAAAACGAGTCGTCCTGCCATGAAACTTCATGTGACGGCTTAAGGGACCATTGTATGAATTTACAAGCCATAAAAATGGCATTGGAACACAGAAATATGAAGATGTGCCTAAACCCACCTACCACCCTATCGATCCACGGCTTGCGCATCCCATCTCTCTGGCTGGCGTTGTGCCCGCCCGCCCGCCCGCTCGTTTCATCGATTGGCTTAGGCATACGGAGTTCATTCCCAATCAAAGATCAGACCAGACTGAGGGTTACGGCAACAAGATTGATAGCACGCAGAGGGGGACTCGACCAATTCTCGGCTTACGCATCCCGCCCCTCTGGCCCGCTGAGCACCCGATCGCTTGTTTCGTGAGTTGACTTAGGCATACGGAGTTCATTCCCAGTCTAAGCATACGGAGTTCATTCTCAATCCAAGATCGGACCAGATTGAGGGTTGCGACAGCACATGATGGGCTCGGACATGTGCCAGCCCCGCATTTTTCTTCGTCGGGGCACCATCACCGGAGCATCGTCAGAGAACCTAACCGACGGCATTGGGGTTCCAGAGATCGAGGGGGCCGGGGGGGGTGTGCGCACATGATGTGCGTTGGGTGCTGGTACTTGGCCCTTATATTGGCCCCCTATCCCTCATCAAACCTTGAGAACTCACACCCCCTTAAAAGAGCATTTGAGATTTTACAGGTTTGCTGCCAGTAGCCATTAAAGTGTCTGAAATGGGTACACTTTTTTCAAATGGTCAGAAAATCTTGTACACTTCGAGTTTTTAGCTGAATTTTTTTTTGCATGCCAACAAAAATACAAGGATCACGTCTATCAAGTTTGGGGCCAAAACTCCTTCCGAAAAAATTTTAAAAAATCCCAAACCGTAAAATGTTTCAAAAATCATGAAACATAGAAAACGAGTCGTCTTGCCATGAAACTTCACGTGAAGGCTTAAGGAGCCATTGTACGAATTTACAAGCCATAAAAATATCATTGGCACATACAAATATGAAGATGTGCCTAAATCCACCTACCACCCTATCGATCCACGGCTTGCGCGTCCCGTCTCTCTGTCCAGCGTAGTGCTCGCCCGCCCGCCCGCCCATTCGTTTCATCGGTTGGCTTAGGCATATGAAGTTCATTCCCAGTCTAAGATTAGATTGGACTGAGGGTTGCAGCAGCAAGATTGACACCACGCAGAGGGGGACTTGGTCCATCCTCGGCTTACCCATCTCGCCCCTCTGGCCGACTGAGTGCCCGCACACTCGTTTCGTGGGTTGACTTAGGCATACGGAGTTCATTCCTAGTCTAAGCATACGGATTTCATTCCCAGTCTAAGATCAGATCGGACCAAGGGTTGCGACAGCATATGCTGGGCTCGGGCAAGTGCTGGTGCCACATTTTTCTTCGTCGGGGCACCATCGCCGGAAAACCTGACCAACGGCACTGGGGTTCCAACGATCAGGGGGCCGAGGGGGGTGTGCGCACATGATGTGTGATGGGTGCCAGTACTTGGCCCTCATATTGGCCCCCTATCACTCATCAAATCTTGAGAACTCACACCCCCTTAAAGAGCATTTGAGATTTTGCAGGTTTGCCGCCAGTAGCCATTAAAATGTCTGAAATGGGGACACTTTTTTCAGATGGTCACAAAATCTTGTACACTTCAAGTTTTTAGCAGAATGTTTTTGTGCATGCCAACAAAAATACAAGGATCACGTCTACCAAGTTTGGGGCCAAAAATCCTTCCGAAAAAATTTTAAAAAATCCTGAACCATAAAAGGTTTCAAAAATAGTGAAGAAAAAAAAACGAGTCGTCTTGCCGTGAAACTTCACGTGAAGGCTTAAGGGACCATTGTATGAATTTACAAGCCATAAAAATGGCATTGGCACACAGAAATTTGAAGATGTGCCTAAACCCACCTACCACCCTATCGATCCATGGCTTACGCATCCCGTCCCTCTAGCCGGCGTAATGCCTGCCCGTCCGCCCTCCCACTCGTTTCGTCAGTTGGCTTAGGCATACGGAGTTCGTTCCCAGTCTAAGATTAGATCAGACCAAGGGTTGTGACAACAGGATCGGCAGCACACAGAGGGGGACCCGGTCGATCCTTGGCTAGTGCATCCCGCCCCTCTGGCCAGCTGAGCGCCCGCACACTTATTTTCTGGGTTGACTTAGGCATACAGAGTTCATTCCCAGTCTAAGCATATGAAGTTCATTCCCAGTCCAAGATCGGATCAGACCGAGGGTCACGGTAGCACATGCTAGGCTCGGGCTTGTGCTGGTGTCGTATTTTTCTTCATCGGGGCACCATCGTCGGAGAATCGCTTGAGAACCTGACTGGCGGCATTGGGGTTCCGGTGATCGGGGGGGCCTGGGGGGTGTGCGCACATGATGTGTGATGGGTGCTGGTACTTGGCCCTTATATTGGCCCCCTATCCCTCGTCAAACCTCAAAAGCTCACACCCCTTTAAAGAGCATTTGAGATTTTACAGGTTTGCTGCCAATTGATATTAAAGTGTCTGAAATGGGGACACTTCTTTCAAATGGTCACAAAATCTTGTACACTTTAAGTTTTTAGCTGAATTTTTTTGTGCATGCCAAAAAAAATACAAGGATCACGTCTACCAAGTTTGGGGCCAAAACTCCTTCCAAAAAAATTTTAAAAAATCCAGAACCACAAAAAGTTTCAAAAATCATGAAAAATAGAAAACGAGTGATCTTGCCATTAAACTTCACGTGAAGGCTTAAGGGACCATTGTATGAATTTACAAGCCATAAAAATGGCATTGCCACACAGAAATATGAAGATGTGCCTAAACCCTATCGATCCATGGCTTGCGCATCCAGTCTCTCTGGCCGTCATAGTGCCCGCCCGCCCGCCCGCTCGTTCGTCGGTTGGCTTAGGCATGCAGAGTTCATTCCCAGTCTAAGATCAAACCAGACCAAGGCTTGCGGTAGTAGGATCGATAGCATGCAGAGGGGGACCCGACCGATCCTCGGCTTGCGCATCCTACCCCTCTAGCCGGCTGAGCGCCCGCACGCTCGTTTCGTGGGTTGACCTAGGCATTCGGAGTTCATTCCCAGTCTAAGCATGCGGAGTTCATTCCCAGTCTAAGATCGGACCAGACCGAGGGTTGCGGCAGCACATCTTGGGCTCAGACATGTGCTGGAGCCACATTTTTCTTCGTCGGGGCACGATCGTCGGAGAACCTATCCGACAGCATTGGGGTTCCGACGATCGGGGTGACAGGGGGGGTGTGCGCACAAGATGTGCGATGGGTGCTGGTACTTGGCCCTTATATTGGCCCTCTATCCCTCTTCAAACCTCAAAAACTCACACCCCCTTAAAGAGCATTTGAGATTTTATAGGTTTGCTGCCAATTGAAATTAAAGTGTCTGAAATGGGGACACTTTTTTCAAATGGTCACAAAATCTAGTACACTTCGAGTTTTTAGCTGAATTTTTTTGTGCACGCCAACAAAAATACAAGGATCATATTTACCAAGTTCAGGGCCAAAACTCCTTTCGAAAAAATTTTAAAAAATCTTGAACCGTAAAAAGTTTCAAAAATTATGAAAAATAGAAAACGAGTCGTCTTGCCATGAAACTTCACGTGAAGGCTTAAGGGACCATTGTATAATTTACAATCCATAAAAATGGCGTTGGCATGCAGAAATATGAAGATGTGCCTAAACCCACCTACCACCCTATCGATCCACGGCTTGCGCATCCCATCTCTCTGGCTGGCGTTGTGCCCGCCCGCCCGCTCGCTCATTTCGTCGGTTGGCTTAGGCATACGAAGTTCATTCCCAGTCAAAGATCAGACTGGATCGAGGGTTGCGGCAGGAAGATTGACAGCACACAGAGGGGGACTCGATCGATTCCCAGCTTGCGCATCCCGCCCCTCTGGCCGACTGAGCACCCGATCGCTTGTTTCGTGGGTTGACTTAGGCATACGGAGTTCATTCCCAGTCTAAGCATACGGAGTTCATTCCCAGTCCAAGATCGGACCAGACTGAGGGTTGCGGTAGCACATGCTAGGCTCGAGCATGTGTCGGGACCGTATTTTTCTTCGTCGAGGCACCATCACTGGAGCATTGTCAGAGAACCTAACCGACGGCATTGGGGTTCCGGCGATCGGAGGGTTCGGGGGGTGTTCGCACATGATGTGCGTTGGGTGCTGGTACTTGGCCCTTATATTGGCCCCCTATCCCTCAACAAACCTCGAGAACTCACACCCCCTTAAAGAGCATTTGAGATTTTACAAGTTTGGTGCCAGTAGCCATTAAAGTGTCTGAAATGGGGACACTTTTTTCAAATGGTCACAAAATCTTGTACACTTCGAGTTTCTAGCTGAATTTTGTATGAATTTACAAGCCATAAAAATGGCATTGGCACGCAGAAATATGAATGTGTACCTAAACCCACCTACCACCCTATAGATCCACGGCTTGCGCATCCCGTCTCTCTGGTCGGCGTAGTTCTCGCCTGCCCGCCCGCTCGTTTCATCAATTGGCTTAGGCATACGAAGTTCATTCCCAGTGTAAGATCAGACCAGACCAAGGGTTGCAGCAGCAGGATTGGCAGCACGCAGAGGGGGACCCGGTCGATTCCCGGCTTACGCATCCCGCCCCTTTGGCCGACTGAGCGCCCGCACGCTCGTTTCATGGGTTGACTTAGGCATACGGAGTTCATTCCCAGTCTAAGCATACGGAGTTCATTCCCAGTCTAAGATCGAAACCAGACCGAGGGTTACGGCAGCACATGCTGGGCTCAGGCATGTGCTGGTGCCGTATTTTTCTTCATCGGGGCACCATCGTCGGAGCATCGTCGGAGAACCTGAATGGCGACATTGGGGTTCCGGCAATCGGGTGGGCCGAGGGGGTGTTCGCACATGATGTGCGATGGGTGCTGCTACTTGGCCCTTATATTGGCCCCCTATCCCTCATCAAACCTCGAGAACTCACACCCCCTTAAAGAGCATTTGAGATTTTACAGGTTTGCTGCCAGTAGCCATTAAAGTGTCTGAAATGGGGACACTTTTTTCAAATGGTCACAAAATCTTGTACGCTTCGAGTTTCTAGCTGAATTTTTTTTTGCATGCCAATAAAAATACAAGGATCATGTCTACCAAGTTTGGGGCCAAAACTCCTTCCAAAAAAATTTTAAAATATCCCAAACCGCAAAAAGTTTTAAAAATCGTAAAAAATAGAAAACGAGTCGTCTTGCCATAAAACTTCACGTGAAGTCTTAAGGGACCATTGTATGAATTTACAAGCCATAAAAAAGGCATTGGCACATAGAAATATTAAGATGTGCCTAAACCCAGCTACCACCCTATCGATCCATCGTTTGCACATCCCGTCTCTCTGGCCAGCGTAGTGCCCGCCCGCCCGTCTGCCCGTTCGTTTTGTTGGTTAGCTTAGGCATACGGAGTTCGTTCCCAGTCTAAGATCCAACTGGTCAGAAGGTTGCGGTAGCAAGATCGACAACACGTAGAGGGGGACTCGACCGATCCTCGGCTTGCGCATCCCGCCCCTTTGGCTGGCTGAGCGCTCGCACGCTCGTTTCGTGGGTTGACTTAGGCATACAGAGTTAATTCCCAGTCTAAGCATACAGAGTTCATTCCCAATCTAAGATCAGACCAGATCGAGCATTGCGGTAGCACAGCTGGGCTCAGGCATGTGCTCATGCCACTTTTTTCTTCACTGGGGCACCATCACCGGATCATCATCGGATCATCGTCAGAGAACCTAACCGACGACATTGGGGTTCCGACGATCGGGGGGCTAGGGGGTATGCGCACATGATGTGTGATGGGTACTGATACTTGGCCCTTATATTGGCCCCTTATCCCTCGTTAAACATGGAGAACTCACACCCCCTTAAAGAGCATTTGAGATTTTACAAGTTTACTGCCAATAGCCATTAAAGTGCCTGAAATGGGGACACTTTTTTAAAATGGTCACAAAATCTTGTACACTTCGAGTTTTTAGCCGAATTTTTTTGTGCATGCCAACAAAAATACAAGGGTCACGTCTACCAAGTTTCGGATGAGGGTTGCGGTAGCAGGATCGACAGCACATAGAGAGGGACCCGACCGATCCCTGGTTTGTACATCCCGCCCCTCTAGCTGGCTAAGCGCTCGCACACTCGTTTCGTGGGCTGACTTAGGCATACAGAGTTAATTCCCAGTATAAGCATACGGAGTTCATTCCTAGTCTAAGATCAGATCGGACCAAGGGTTACGACAGCACATGCTAGGCTCAGGCATGTGCTGGTGCCCCATTTTTCTTTGTCGGGGCACCATCGTCGGAGAACCTAACCGGCGACATTGGGGTACTGACGATCGGGGGGCCGGGGGGTGTGCGCACATGATGTGCGATGGGTGCTAGTACTTGGCCCTTATATTGGCCCCCTATCCCTCATCAAACCTCGAGAACTCACACCCCCTTAAAGAGCATTTGAGATTTTACAGGTTTGCTGCCAGTAACCATTAAAGTGTTTGAAATGGGGACACTTTTTTCAAATGGTCACAAAATCTTGTACACTTCGAGTTTTTAGCTGAAGTTTTTTGTGCATGCCAACAAAAATACAAGGATCACGTCTACCAATTTTGGGGCCAAAACTCCTTTTGAAAAATTTTAAAAAATCTCGAACCGTAAAAAGTTTTAAAAATCATGAAAAATAGAAAACGAGTCATCTTGCCATGAAACTTCACGTGAAGGCTTAAGGGACCATTGTATGAATTTACAAGCCATAAAAATGGCATTGGCATGCAGAAATATGAAGATGTTCCTAAACTCACATACCACCCTATCGATCCACGGATTGCGCATCCTGTCTCTTAGGCCGGCGTGGTGCATGCCCGGCCGCCCATTTCGTCGGTTGGCTTAGGCGTACGAAGCTGATTCCTAGTCTAAGATCAGACCGGGCCGAGGGTTGCAATCACAGGATCGACAGCATGCAGAGGGGGACCCGACTGATCCCCGGCTTGTGCATCCCGCCCCTCTGGCCGGCTGAGCGCCCGCACGCTCGTTTCGTGGGTTGACTTAGGCATACGGTCCTTGTCTAAGCATACGGAGTTCATTCCCAGTCTAAGATCTGACCAGACTGAGGGTTGTGGTAGCACATGGTGGGCTCGAGCAGGTGCTGGTATCGCATTTTTCTTTGTCGGGGCACCATCGCCGGACCATCGTCGGAGAACCTAACTGGTGGTATTGGGGTTCCGACGATCGGGGGGGCCGGGGGGTGTGCGCACATGTTGTGCGATGGGTGCTGGTACTTGGCCCTTATATTGGCCCCCTATCCCTCATCAAACCTCAAGAACTCACAACCCCTTAAAGAGCATTTGAGATTTTACAGGTTTGCTGCCAGTAGCCATGAAAGTGTCCGACATGGGGACACTTTTTTCAAATGGTCACAAAATCTTGTACACTTTGAGTTTTTAGCTAAATTTTTTTGCGCTCGCCAACAAAAATACAAGGATCACGTCTACCAAGTTTGGGACCAAAACTCCCTCCGAAAAAATTCTAAAAAATCCCGAACCGCAAAAAGTTTCAAAAATCATGAAAAATATAAAATGAGTCGTCTTGCCATGAAATTCATGTGAAGGCTTAAGGGACCATTGTATGAATTTACAACCCATAAAAATGGCATTGGAATGCAGAAATATAAAGATGTGGCTAAACCCACCTACCACCCTATCGATCCACGGCTTGCATATCCTGTCTCTCTGGCCGACGTAGTGCCTATCCGCCCGTCCGCCAGCTCGTTTCGTCGGTTGGCTTAGGCATACGGAGTTCATTCTCAGTCTAAGATCAGACCAGACCGAGGGTTCCGATAGCAAGATCGGTAGCACGCAGAGGGGGACTCGGCCGATCCTCGGCTTGAGCATCCCGCCCTTCTGGCCGACGTAGTTCCCGCCCGCCCGCCCACACGCTCGTTTCGTCAGTTGGCTTAGGCATACGGAGTTCATTCCCAGCCTAAGATCGGACCGGATTGAGGGTTGTGGCAGCAAGATCGGTAGCACGCAGAGGGGGACCCGATCGATCCCCGGGTTGCGCATCCTGCCCCTCTGGCCGGCTGAGCACCCGAACGTTCGTTTCGTGGGTTGACTTTGGCATATGGAGTTCATTCCCAGTCTAAACATACGGAGTTAATTCCCAACCTAAGATCGGACCAGACCGAGGGTTGTGGTAGCACATGCTGGGCTAGGGCATGCGCTGGTGCCGCATTTTTCTTCGTCGGGGCACCATCGTCGGAGCATCACCGGAGAACCTGATCGACAACATTGGGGTTCCGACGATCGGAGGGGTCGGGGGGGCTGTGCGCACATGATGTCTGATGGGTGCTGGTACTTGGCCTTTATATTGGCTCCCTATCCCTCATCAAACCTCGAGAACTCACACCCCCTTAAAAAGCATTTGAGATTTTACAGGTTTGCTGCTAGTAGCCATTAAAGTGTCTGAAATCGGGAAACTTTTTTCAAATGGTCATAAAATCTCGTACACTTTGAGTTTTTAGATGAATTTTTTTGAGCACGCCAACAAAAATACAAGGATCACGTCTACCAAGTTTGGAGCCACAACACCTTCCGAAAAAATTTTAAAAAATCCTGAACTACAAAAAGTTTTGAAAATCGTGAGAAATAGAAAACGAGTCGTGTTGCCATGAAACTTCACGTGAAGGCTTAAGGGACCATTGTATGAATTTACATGCCATTAAAATGCCTTTGTCATGTAGAAATATAAAAATGTGCCTAAACCCACCTACCACCCTATCGATCCACGGCTTGCGCATCCCGTGTCTCTGGCCGGCGTAATGACCGTCCGACCGCCCGTCCACTCGTTTCATCGGTTGGCTTAGGCATACGGAGTTCATTCCTAGTCTAAGACCAGACCAGACCGAGGGTTGCGGCAGCAAGATCGGTAACACGCAGAGTGGGACCCGGTTGATCCCCGAGTTTCGCATCCCGCCCTTCTGGCCGACTGAGCGCCTGCATGCTCGTTTCGTGGGTTAACTTAGGCATACAGAGTTCATTCCCAATCTAAGCATATAGAGTTCATTCCCAGTCTAAGATCGGACTGGACCGAGGGTTGCAGCAGCACATGCTGGGCTCAGGCATGTGCTGGTGCCGCATTTTTCTTCGTTGGGGCACCATCGTCGGAGAACCTGACCGACGGCATTGGGGTTCCGACGATCGGGGGTACCGGGGGGTGTGCGCACATGATGTGCGATGGCTGCTGGTACTTGGCCCTTATATTGGCCCCCTATCCCTCATCAAACCTCGAGAATTCACACCTCCTTAAAGAGCATTTGAGATTTTACAGGTTTGCTGCCAGTAGCCATTAATGTGTCTGAAATGGGGACACTTTTTTCAAATGGTCACAAAATCTTATACACTTCGAGTTTTTAGCTGAATGTTTTTGTGCATGCCAATAAAAATACAATGATCACGTCTACCAAGTTTGGGGCCAAAACTCCTTTCGAAAAAATTTTAAACAATCCCGAACCGTAAAAAGTTTTGAAAATTGTGAAAAATAGAAAACGAGTCGTCTTGCCATGAAACTTGATGTGAAGGCTTAAGGGACCACTGTATGAATTAACAAGCCATTAAAATGGCATTGGCATAGAGAAATATGAAGATGTGCCTAAACCCACCTACCACCTTATCGATCCACAGCTTGCGCATCCCGTCTCTCTGGCCGATGTAGTGCCCGCCCGCCCGCTCGTTTCGTCGTATGGCTTAGGCATACGGAGTTCATTCCCAGTCTAAGATTGGACCAAATCAAGGGTTGCGGCAGTAGGATCGGCAGCACGCAAAGGGGGACCCGGTCGATCCCTGGCTTGCGTATCCCGCCCCTTTGGTCGGTTGAGCACCCGCACGCTCGTTTCGTAGGTTGACTTAGGCATACAGAGTTCATTCCCAGTCTAAGCATATGGAGTTCATTCCCGATCTAAGATCAGATCAGACCGAGGGTTGTAGCAGCACATGCTGGGCTCGGGCATGTGCTGGTGCCACATTTTTCTTCGTCGGGCCACCATCGTCGGAGCATCGTCGGAGAACCTGATCGACGGCATTGGGGTTCTAACGATCGGGGGTGCGGGGGGGGTGTGCGCACATGATGTGCGATGGGTGCTGGTACTTGGCCCTTATATTGGCCCCCTATCCCTCATTAAACCTCGAGAACTCACACCCCCTTAAAGAGCATTTGAGATTTTACAAGTTTGCTGCCAGTAGCAATTAAAGTGTCTAAAATGGGGACACTTTTTTCAAATGGTCACAAAATCTTGGACACTTCGAGTTTTTAGCTGAATTTTTTTGTGTACGCCAATAAAAATACAAGGATCATGTCTACCAAGTTTGGGGCCAAAACTCCATCTGAAGAAATTTTAAAAAATCTTGAACCGTAAAAAGTTTCAAAAATCGTCAAAAATAGAAAACGAGTCGTCTTGCCATGAAACTTCACGTGAAGGCTTAGGGGACCATTGTATGAATTTACAAGCCATAAAAATGGCATTGGCACACATAAATATGAAGATGTGCCTAAACCCACCTACCACCCTATCGATCCACGGCTTGCGCATCTCGTCCCTTGGTCGGCGTAGTACCCGCCCACTTGTTTCGTCGGTTGGATTAGGCATATAGAGTTCATTCCCAGTCTAAGATCAGACCAGACCGAGGGTTGTGCCAGCAAGATCGACAGCACGCAGAGGGTGACCCAACCGATCCCCGGCTTGCGCATCCCGCCCCTCCAACCGGCTGAGCACCCGCACGCTCGTTTCGTGGGTTGACTTAGGCATACGAAGTTCATTCCCAGTCTAAGATCAGACCTGACCGAGGGTTACGGCAGCACCAGCTAGGCTCGAGCATGTGCTGGTGCCGCATTTTTCTTCGTCGGGGCACCATCATCGGAGCATCGTCGAAAAACTTGACCGGCGGCATTGGGGTTCCCATGATCGAGGGGGCCGGGGGGGGTGTGCGCACACGATGTGCGATGGGTGCCGGTACTTGGCTCTTATATTGGCCCCCTATCCCTCATCAAACCTCGAGAACTCAGACCCCCTTAAAGAGCATTTGAGATTTTACAGGTTTGCTACCAGTAGCCATTAAAGTGTCTAAAATGGGGACACTTTTTTCAAATGGTCACAAAATCTTGTACACTTCGAGTTTTTAGCTGAATTTTTTTATGGATGCCAAAAAAAATACAAGTATCACGTCTACCAAGTTTGGGGCTAAAACGCATTCCGAAAAAATTTTAAAAAATCCCAAACCGCAAAAAGTTTCAAAAATCGTGAAAAACAGAAAACGAGTCGTCTTGCGATGAAACTTCACGTGAAGGCTTAAGGGACCATTGTATGAATTTACAAGTCATAAAAATGGCATTGACATGCAGAAATAAGAAGATGTGCCTAAACCACCTACACCCTATCGATCGACGGCTTGCGCATCCCGTCTCTCTGGCCGACGTGGTGCCCGCCCGCCTGCCCGCCCGTTCATTTTGTCTGTTGGCTTAGGTATAGGGAGTTCATTCCCAGTCTAAGTATATGGAGTTCATTCCCAGTCTAAGATCAGATCAGACTGAGGGTTGCGACAGCACATGCTGGGCTCGAACATGTGCTGGTGTCGTATTTTTCTTCGCTAGGGCACCATCACCATAGAACATGACCAGCAGCATTGGGGTTTTGACGGTCGGGGGGGCCGGGGGGGTGTGCGCACATGATGTGCGATGGCTGCTGGAACTTGGCCCTTATATTGGCCCCCAATCCCTCATCAAACTCGTGAACTCACAACCCCTTAAAGAGCATTTGAGATTTTACAGGTTTGCTGCCAGTAGCCATTAAAGTGTCTGAAATGGGGACACTTTTTTCAAATGGTAACAAAATCTTGTACACTTCGATTTTTTAGCTGAATTTTTTTTTTGCATGCCAAAAAAAATACAAGGATCACGTCTACCAAGTTTGGGGCCAAAACTCCTTTCGAAAAAATTTTAAAAAATAATGAACCACATGTAGACACCCAATTGGGTGCTGGCCCAGATCAATTAAGCCTGACCCAAATGGGTAAGCCCAATGCAATTTTTACTTTGTATTATTATTTTTTTTCTTTTCTTTTCTTTTGTATTTTATGTATTTTATTATTTATTATTATATTTTTATTTATTTATTTATTTTTTTTCTTGTAATATTTTTTTTATTTATCTTATTGTATTATCTGTTAATAATTTTTTTTCTCTCTTCTTCCATTTATCTGATTTTTTGTATATCTGATATTATTATTATTATTATTTTTATCCTATCTTTTCTAATTATCTATTATTTTTTTATTTGATTTTGGAGGGCTGGGATTGAAAGTTAAAGAATCCCACTGTGAAGGGGAATTCAATCAAGAGAGTCCAGATTGGATTCAAAGATTGAATCCCCGTCCAAGGAGGAATTAGGATTGATTAGGAACTCCTGATCAATCCCTATAAAAGGGACCTCCTGGAATAGATTGCAAACACAGAAAACAGTAAGCAAAAGCTACTGATTGAGAGAATAGGGACGTATAGAGAGCTAAGAAAAGGTTTAGGAGTGTTCTGGGAGTGAGAAGAAATTTTTTGAGAATTTTTGGTGATTTTTTTTCTGGGAATTTCTGGAAAATTCCAGATTTCGGTCAATTTTTCGATGAAGATAGGATTTTTCGATGAAAATTCTGGCCAACCTTGAAGTTTCCAGTGACCTGTCCAGTTTTCAACAAAGAATCCCCGAAATAGGTGATCTTCCGGTGAACTTTCGACGAACTTTCGGCCAAAAAACCCAAATTCCGGTGACAAAACCCAAAATTCGGTGAATCTTCAACCGGAGTTCTTTGGCCTTTTAGAGAGAAGGGAGAGGAAAAAGGAAGAAGGGAGAGAGAGGGGAGGAGCGTTCTGTCGAAAAACAGAGGGAAATGCCTTTTATACCCTCTCAAAATGATGTCGTTTTGGCCTTAAGTAACCTAGAGGATCCGCGCATTTTACCGTTACTGACCCGACCCGAGCGTCGACCCACTTCCTGACCCGTGCGTGCCTGCCCCTCCAAGCCGAGCCGAGCCGAGCCGAGCTCCAAGCCGCCCCCCTGAGCCGTTTCTTTTCCTTGAGCCGGGTTGAGCCGAGCCGCGATCCGAGCCACTCCAGGTTTTGTTTTTCTTTTTTTTATTTTCATTTCTTTGTTTATTTATTTATTTATTTATTTTATTTATTTATTAGATTAGGTTTATTTAATATTCTTTTTATCTTTATTTTATTTTCATTTTTGTTTTACTTTTCTTTATTTTTTTATTTTTATTTATTTTTATTTATTATTCTGTTTTCTTTAAATAAAAAATCAAAATTTCCAGAAAAAAATATTTTTAGGGAAAAGTTGAAAGTATCAATTTTCCTTAAAAATAAGTTTAAAAAAAAAGTATTTTTGAGGAAAAGTTGAAAGTATCAATTTTTATTAAAAATAAATTTTCAAAAAAAGGGGTTTTTGAGGAAAATTGAAAATATCAATTTTCCTTAAAAATAAATTTCCAAAAAATACTTTTGGGAAAAAGTTGAAAGTATCATTTTTCCCTACACAAGAACAATTATTCTTCCCTTCCTTTTTATTTTGATTTCGACTTTATTTTTCTTTAAATAATCCGACGACGGAGCCACTGCAAGTGAAACAGTAGTTTTCTTACATACTCCTGAGGTGAGGGAATTTTTTCTCAATTTTTTGCTAAAAGTATTAGAGTCAATTGAGAATAATTTCCAATAATTAATTACTTGGTAAATTTTAAGGCTTTTTGGATAACACAAATTTCAGTTGGTACCATCTTTTGATGGGCGTTGTGAGGGTGCTATAACCTTTCTCACACATAACCGAACTCCCGAACCCTGTTTTGGTTAGTAGACCTGAACCTATTCTTTTAGGGACCCTTAAACTTAGGTGTTCCCTAAAAGGACAGATTTTTTAGGTGGCCAATCGCACCTGGATAAAAAAGATTGGTGGCCACTCCCTAAAGTCAATATCTAGCGATAGATCCCTGGATCTAGACATTATGATAGCTTGGCGACTCTGCTGGGGACGTCTGAGAGTCAGGCCAGCAAATAAATCTGTGTTATCCAAAAGCCTAATAAAATTAAACCTTTTGTATATATGTATTATTATTCATTCATGTTTATTTACTTTGTTAATTATGTCATTCATATGCATGTGGATAACATGAGCTCTACACCCGAGCTCCGTCCCTCTAGGAGGGAGTAAAGTACCTATTGCTTTCGTGAGGTCTAATGCTTCCGCAGTGGCTAGCGAAATACTCCCACTCAAATTGAACCTTTTTCGCTTGTAGCCTATAATGGGCGAGGATTAGGGTGCCTTACTAGTCTGTGATGGACAAGGATGTAAGGAACAATTTGAGGACCTTTAGACTTTGACCCTAAAACCACATATAGTGAACTTTAAGAGTGCCTAACCTATAGATAGAGCCATCACTTTTCCCTGTTAGAATTGACCAAAACCATAGGATTCATCCCTTTTACTTTGTGTGATGTTTAAATTTACTTAGTCATTTATTCTTTTTCTGGGTATACTAACCTTTTTTTCTTTTGCATTGGTTCATGTGCATATCATAAAGTTGCATAAAGAACATTTGCCTGAAAAATGGTCTTCAACAAATTTTTTTCATGGACACCAATGAACGCTTAGTCTGTTCTTCATCAGTATTAGCACCTTGTGGGACACCCAATGAAGTAAGGGCCCAGTCAGAAAAGACTCAACTGAAGATGGGAGATTGCTTGCCAATTGTGTATGAGTCTACTCTGTCTCAAGAAACATCTATCCTCCTTAAACAGAACAATTTAAAAGATTTGGGGGATATCTGAAAGAAGATGAGTCTGTCAAAACAAGAGCAGTTTTGTCAAAAACATGGGCATATAGCACACCTTCTAGCAGTGGTTGTTGATGATCAACTAATTAGAGCTGCAACACAATTCTTTGATCCTGCATACAAGTGTTTCATCTTTAATAAAGCTGATATGACTCCCACCATCGAAGAATATTTGATCTTGGTAGGTTTGCATCTCAAGATTCATGACAAGATATATGTCAAAAAGCGTAAGTCAAGATTTCGTAAAAGTCTGGCTCAACTCATGGGGATAGACAAGGAAGTTGTGGATTCTCATACAAAGAAGAAACAAGAACAGGTTTGCCTACCTTGGAAGTTCTTTCATGAGTTTCTGATGCAACACACCAATGAAGAATGGGGGTTAGACATATTTGCCCTGCTATATATGGACTGGTAATCTTTCCAAAGGTTTTGGGACATATTGAGATAGCGGTGGTTGATTTCTTTGAAAGTGTGAATAATGGCTATAATCTTTCAATAGTAATATTAGCAGAGACTATCAGATCTTTGAGTTATTGTCGTCAAAATGGAGGGCACTTCATAGGATGCATACCGTTATTGTACGTATGGATGAAAAGCCATTTTGAACAAGGAAATGGCACTTTCTCGAAGATTTATATTCGTAATCGCTTTCCAATCAAGGAATTCTGTGAAAGTGGATGGTCAAAGCGGAAGCCTAAACAAGAATGGATAACTTTCTTACAAAAATTAGAAAGTGCCAAGGTGAGATGGTTGGCCCCATAGATGAATTGTAAGCCTATGTTATACCAATGTGGGGATTGTACAGTGGTTCTGCTTCTGGGTTTATGGAGAGTGATGAATTATGCACCACTCCTAGTGAGAAGGCAATTAGGGGGAGAACAATTCATTCCTATGACCTATGGGCTTCATCAATTATATTTCTCTTACAATGAGCCTAAAGCATTTCAGAGGACGAATGAGATGATCAAAGCATGGAAAAATCCCCAAAGAGTGAGTCATGGACCATTCACTGAAAAAGTCACCCCAGGTTACTTGGTTTGGAGAACAAAGAGAAGACAAGAAATGGTATTCACTTATGAAATCTCTCAACTACCAACAGAAGAAAAACTTGAAGAGACACCATCAGAGTTAGAACTGGCAATAAAAGAATTTGAGTTTGAGAAGACCAAGTTAAAGAAAGAGATTCAAGAACTTCAAGAAGAAAAAGCCCAGTGGAAAGGTAGAGCTAAAAGTTATGAAGTTAAAGTTCACAAGACTGCTAGAGAACGTGATACAGCTACTGAAGATCTAGCAAAGTTACACTAGGAGCATAAGAGGCTATGTGTGAGAGAAAGAGCCAAAGAGATAACCATTGTCGAGCTGACTGAGGAAAATACAAGACTGAAACACTAGTATGCCGAGTTGGAAGAAGAAAGTACTGAAGCACGGCAAAAATTAACATGTTAAACAGTTATTTGAGCAGGCTAAGTCAAAGGTTGAATGAACAAGGAGACCATATCACTGCATTGGTTAGAGAACATAGAGAATTATCATACCAAGTCTGGTGTGGTAAAAGAGAGAACCTAGGAAGGCAGAAATACATTGAGCACTTAACAACCCAAATTCATAAAGGGGTGTGTAAGGTAAGAGAGATGGTGGAAAAGGAAGAGGCATTAAGACAAGTGGTGGCCCTAATAAGAGAACATGGACAGTGTCTCTTGAACTTCATAGAAGAAGCCAAGGCCCAGTATGAACAGATCAAGCGATTTTATTGCTATAATTCTAGGATAATAAACTCAATGTAGATCAAAGTTTTTTGGAATAAATGAAATTTTTTAGTTGAATACCATTTTAAGGCAAATGTTCTTTGCATACATGCATTTTTCATTCATTGCATTCTCATTCATTACACTTAACAAAGTAACCATGTGATGATCATACAAATTTATTAATTCTGAGATATGGTACTCAAGGTTCCAGGATAGCTCCATCTAGCAAAAACCATGCTCATCCATACAACACCAGATCCAAAGCAAGGCAAATGGAGGAGGAAAGTTCTCATAGATTTGAAAAGCTAAAAAAAGCTCAAGAGAAGATTGAAAGTGAACTAAGCAAGATTCTGGAGGCCCTTAATAACATGAATAAAGGAAAAGGAGTTGAAGGAAGTACAAGTCAGCAAGAAGTGGCTGACCTTTTGTACCCTTCAGGTTTTGGCCCACCTTAAGCCCAGTCTACCCAAGAGGTCCCACCATAACATTTTGCATATCCAACATATCCTGGAATGCCATCAGCTTTCAACCCAGGGCAGTATAATAGCTATATAAATCCTGTCTTCACTGAAAAGGTAGCAGAAGCAATTCCTGATCCAGATGATTTAAAAGAGAAGGAGAAGGAAAAGATAAGGGTGAAAGTTGAGGAAAGCTCTAAAATTAGCATGCTAGAGCAGAGGCTACGGGCTGTGGAAGGATTTAGCTTTTATGGGTTAGTTAATGCTGCTGGGCTTTGCCTAGTTCCTGATGTGGTTATCCCCCATAAGTTTAAAGTACCAAAATTTGAAAAATATGATGGTATAAAGTGCCCCAAAACCCACATCACCATGTATTGCAGAAAGATGGCAGCTCATGCACATGATGAAAAACTCTTGATGCATGTCTTCCAAGATAGCCTTACTGGTTCTACTACCAGGTGGTATGTTTAGTTGGATAGGACCCACATTCGCTCTTGGAGCGATATGGCTCATGACTTCATTAGTCAATATCGACACATTATCGATTTGGCTCTTGATTGTTTGTTTTTACAGAATCTAGAGAAAAAGGCAAATGAGTCTTTTAAAGAATACGCCCAGAGATGGAGAGATATAGCTTCATAGGTACAACCTCCACTGACAGAAAAAAAGACCACAGTGCTGTTTGTTAGCACTTTAAAACCTCCCTATTATGAAAAGATGATAGGGAGTGCAATAAAAAATTTTGCTGACATGGTAATCTTTGGAGAAATTATTGAAAGTGCTATAAAAAATGGCAAGTTGAAAGGAGGAGAAACCAAGAAGGCATCAGAAAAGAAGGAAGCTCAAGCTCAAGTTGTGAGCTTTGATAGACAATAATTTAAGGGTTATCAACCCTATCCATCTCAAGGTTACTCTCCATACTATCCTACTGTGAATAATGCCTCATCCTACCCATACCAGTTAGCTCCACAACCACCTTATTCATCCACTTATCGATCAACTTTTAGCCCTCAAGATCTTACATATAGCCTCAACATTCAAGCTCCTGTAAGAACCCAAGTTCGCCCTATTAACTCAGCAAGTGGTTCACGAGAACAACGAACTACTCGAGAAAAACCTGTATTTGATCCAATCCCTATGACTTATACAGAGTTATTTCGAGAACTCTATAATAGCCATTTGATTGCCCCCAGCCATATGGAGCCGCTTAAACCACCCTACCCAAAGTGGTATGATCCTACAGCCCACTACGACTATCACTATGGAATTACTGGCCATTCTACTGAAAATTGCACTACTTTAAAGTATAAGGTGCAACGGTTGATCAATGATGGAATGGTAAGTTTTGATTAAGGAAAAGCAACAACATCTAATGTTAGCACTCTGAGTGAAAGTCAAGAACAGAAAAGGTCCAGAGAGTCACAATAAATTGAGGGGCAAGATGTCAATAAAGATTCTTCACCTGATCGCATAGGGCGACAATTTTAAAATAGAGATAAGGCTGGTTGAAGTTTCTTCTGTCATTTTAGGATTTCTTTTCAAATAATGTTAGATTTCTTTTTGCAATGTGACTTCACTTGTTATCATTTTAATAAAGGCAAGTTAATGCATTTCATTACATTTTTCTCTTTCACTTGACCATTACTCCATGCTCTGTTACCTTTCATAACTTTATACTCCTATTCTTAGATTTTAGATGATGAATATTAGACAATGATAAACAATAATTCTGGGATTTAATTTTGAGAACTCATCCATATTAATATGAGAAGATGATTTGAGCAAAAATAGGCTGTTATCGGAGGTGAAATAGATATGTCTTGAAGATGTGTAATCTTTTATACAGATTCATGAGCTTTGTTTAATAGATGATGTTTAAGAAAGGGATTCACAATTGAGATGAAAAATGGCCATCTTTCTTTTACCATTTGAAAAACCATTTATTGCTACCCATTTGAGCCTGTTACGATTTCTTTTTTTGAAGAACCCTAACCAAGGATCACCCTCTACACTGGGGGGCAATTTTTGAAAAAAAAATTTTCACAAAAGGTCTTAAAAAAAAAAGAAAAGAAAAGAAAAAATAAATGCCACACATGACTTGGGGCAAAGTAATGAGAATCCTTTGTGTGAGGAAAAAAAATGATGTGGGGGCAAAATGCCAAGCTGCATCAAATGATCCTTTGGTTTTGAACCTTTTTAATACATGTTTTGAGCTGATTATATCCATTTTTTTTATGACCCTTCACCTTGGCCTACGTTACAACCTTGAAAAGTCAATTTGGATTAAGTGTGAATACTTAACTTGAATGGTCATATGTTGAGCAAAGGTATGCTTATGATGAAGCAATGGAATCATGCTACATTGCTCTAAAATTTGATGTATGAAAGATATCAACAATGGATGAAAAATGAGAAAAGAAAAAAAATATGATGAAAAAAGAAAAAAAAAGAAAAAAAAGAAATGAGAAAATGAAAAAAGGAGATTCAAATTGAAAACCTGAAAGGTTGATAGAAAAAGATCCAGGTCAAATCGCTCACATGAATGGAAGATCAAAGACATCTGAAGATCCCTCAAAGACTGGGGCAAAGTTCACCGAGCTCAAGTTGACTTCAATAGTAAATGGAATGAGTTTTTGAAAAAGAATCCTAGATTAATGTTGAGAATTGTCTGAATATTCATCATTTGGACATACCATCCATCCTAATGACATATGTCCAATTTATTTCCTTTCCCATTTGTTCTGTACCAAAATAGATTTTCATTGATTTTTTTTACCATAGTTCACCTTCTGTTCTCTTGTTGTTACACCCTTAGAATGAATTGAGAAAATGCTTGATTGCATTGTATTTGTCAAGATTTGAAATGATAATGAATGAATGAATACGTGCTTAAAAGATTCTTGTATTCATTTGAAAAGAAATCTAAGATGATGGTGGTGACGAAATGAAGAAATGGAAAAAACCTAAAAGAGATTATTTGGAAGGACATATGATGTGACCAAATAGAGAATATGATGGGGCAAAATTTGAAAAGTGGTATAACCAAGAAATGAGTACAAGGATGAATTGGTTGATATGACTTGTAAGTTATGATTGAATGGTGAGAACAATCAGTGGACAAAATTTGTCTTAGAATGGTTAATGCTGAGACAATGACCCAGTGATGGTGGATGAAACTTGTTTTAAAATTTGCTAGTGCTGAGAAATTCATTAAATGATGGTCAAGTGATGATCGATTGATAAAGCTTATTTCAAAGTATTGAGAAACTGAACAAGGAAGAATGTGAGTGGAAAGGACAATTAAGAGCTACACTGGTTCGATTGGATCTCTGAAGAATCAAAGGGCTTGATGCTTAAGAAAAAGCTTGAGAAACTTGAGTACCATACATTGAACAGGAATTAATTGGCCAACATTTGCATAGCATGCATTGAAATTCATGCACATTGCATCGCATACACTACTTTCAGGAAAGTATAATGTATAAATTCAAGAAGCAAGGGTGTTCCAACATCCCACATGGAGAAGATAGATATAAAGATATTTTGCAATTTGTCAAGTAAGTTCCTAATCCTTGAAATAGGATGTCTTCTGGTATCAAGGTTGATTTATAAGACCTTTGGGCATAATCTCCTGAAATTCCTTCAAACACAACTTTCAAACTCCTTTGGACATGATTGTTAAGGAGCAATTTACTTTTCCAAAGTCGTGGTGCCTCTGTTTAGATGAGCAATTTACTTTTCCAAAGTCGTGGTGCCTCTGTTTAGAGGAGCAATTTACTTTTCCAAAGTCGTGGTGCCTCTGTTTAGAGGAGCAATTTACTTTTCAAAGTCGTGGTGCCTCTGTTTAAAGGAGCAATTTATTTTTCAAAGTCGTTGTGCCTCTGTTTAGAGGAGTAATTTATTTTCAAAAGTCATGGTGCCCCTGTTTAGAGGAGCAATTTATGTTTCTCAAAGTCGTTGAGCCTCTGTTTAGAGGAGCTTTGGTAAAAAACAAAAAAACAAAAAAAAAAACACAAAAAACAAAAAATGACAATGTTGAGTTGAGTCTTGATTGGGTGTCTACGTCTTTGTGCAATTTCTGTTTCACAGAAAATGTGCAAAGAGGGGTAGCTGTAGACACCCAATTGGGTCCTGGCCTAGATCAAATGAGGCTGACCCAAATGGGTAAGCCCAATCAATTTTTACTTTGTATTATTATTATTTTTTTTTTCTTTTCTTTTCTTTTCTTTTGTATTTTATGTATTTATTATTATTATATGTATATTTTTATTTATTTTTTTTTCTTGTAATATTTTTTTATTTATCTTATTGTATTATCTGTTAATAATTTTTTTTCTCTCTTGTTCCGTTTATCTGATTTTTTTTGTATATTTGATATTATTATTATTATTTTTTTATCCTATCTTTTCTAATTATCTATTATTTTTTTATTTGATTTTGGAGGGCTGGGATTGAAAGTTGAAGAATCCCACTGTGAAGGGGAATTCAATCAAGAGAGTCCAGATTGGATTCAAAGATTGAATCCCCGTCCAAGGAGGAATTGGGATTGATCAGGAACTCCTGATCAATCCCTATAAAAGGGACTTCCTAGAACAGATTGCAAACACAAAAACAGTAAGCGAAAGCTACTGATTGAGAGAATAGGGACGTATAGAGAGCTAAGAAAAGGTTTGGCGATTTTTTTTCTAGGAATTTTTGAAAAATTCCAGATTCCGGTGAAGATTGCATTTTTCGGTGAAAATTTCGGCCAACCTTGAAGTTTCCAGCGACTTGCCCAGTTTTCGGTAAAGAATCCCAGAAACCGATGATCTTTCGGTGAACTTCCGACGAAAAAACCCAGATTCCGATGACAAAACCCAGAATCCGATGAATCTTCAACTGGAGTTCTTCGATCTTTTAGAAAGAAGGGAGAGGAAAAAGGAAGAAGAGAGAGAGAGGGGAGGAGCGTTCAACCGAAAAACAGAGGGAAGTGCCTTTTATACCCTCTCAAAACGACGTCGTTTTGGCCTTAAGTAATCCAGAAGATCTGCGCGTTTTGCCGTGACTTGACCCGACCCGATCGTCGACCCGCTTCCTGACCCGTGCGTGCCTGCCCCTCCAAGCCGAGCCGAGCCAAGCTCCAAGCCGCCCCTCCTGAGTCGTTTCTCTTCCTTGAGCCAAGCCGAGCCGAGCCGTGATTCAAGCCGCTCCAGGTTTTTTTTTTCTTTTTTTTTTGAATTTTTTTTATTTTCATTTCCTTGTTTATTTGTTTTTTTTATTTTTTTATTTATTTATTAGATTAGGTTTATTTAATATTCTTTTTATGTTTATTTTATTTTCATTTTTGTTTTACTTTTTTTTAATTTTTTTAATTTTTTTATTATTTTGTTTTCTTTAAATAAAAAATCAAAAATATTCAAAAAAAAATATTTTTAGGGAAAAGTTGAAAGTATCAATTTTCCTTAAAAATAAGTTTACAAAAAAAGCACTTTTGAGGAAAAGTTGAAAGTATCAATTTTCCTTAAAAATAAATTTTCAAAAAAATATTTTTAGGGAAAAGTTGAAAGTATCAATTTTTCTTAAAAATAAATTTCCAAAAAATACTTTTGGAAAAAAGTTGAAAGTATCAATTTTCCCTACGCAAGAACAATTATTCTTCCCTTCCTTTTTATTTTGATTTTGACTTTATTTTTCTTTAAATAATCCGACGATGGAGCCTCTGTAAGTGAAACAGTAGTTTTCTTGCATACTCCTAAGGTGAGGGAATTTTCTCAATTTTTTGCTAAAAGTATTAGAGTCAATTGAGAATAATTTCCAACAATTAATTACTTGGTAAATTTTAAGGCTTTTTGGATAACACAAATTTCAGCTGGTACCATATTTTGATGGGCGTTGTGAGGGTGCTATAACCTTCCTCACACGTAACCGAACTCCCGAACCCTGTTTTGGTTAGTAGACTTGAACTTATTCTTTTAGGGACCCTTAAACTTAGGTGTTCCCTAAAAGGATAGATTTTTTAGGTGGCCAATTGCACCTAGATAAAAAAGATTGGTGGCGGCCCCCTAAAGTCAATGTCTAGCGATAGATCCCCGGATCTAGACGATATGACACTGCAAAAAGATTCAAAAATCATGAAAAATAGAAAATGATTTGTCTTGCCATGAAACTTTACGTGAAGGCTTAAGGGACCATTGTATGAATTTACAAGCCATAAAAAACGTATTGGCACGTAGAAATATGAAGATGTGCCTAAACCCACCTACCACCCTATCGATCCACGGCTTACGCATCCCGTCTCTCTGGTCGGCGTAGTGCCAGCCCACCCACCAGCCCGCTCGTTTC
The DNA here is from genome assembly GCF_047325235.1 of Durio zibethinus. NCBI lineage: Eukaryota > Viridiplantae > Streptophyta > Magnoliopsida > Malvales > Malvaceae > Durio > Durio zibethinus. The sequence goes on along the minus strand of NC_143162.1, from coordinate 14,881,287 downwards.
GTCGGTTGGCTTCGGCATACGGAGTTGATTCCCAGTCTAAGATATGACCGGACCGAGTGTTGTGGCAGCAGCATCGACAGCACGCAGAGGGGGACCCGACGCTCATTTCGTGGGTTGACTTAGGCATACGAAGTTCATTCCCAGTCTAAGCATACGGAGTTCATTCCCAGTCTAAGATCAGACCGGACCGAGGGTTACGGCAGCACATGCTAGGCTCGAGCATGTGCTGGTGCCTTATTTTTCTTCACCGGGGCACCATCACCGGAGCATTGTCGGAGAACCTGATCGGCGGCATTGGGGTTCCGACGATCGGGGGGGCGGTGGGTGTGCGCATAGGATGTGCGATTGGTGCTGGTACTTGGCCCTTATATTGGCCCCCTATCCCTCATCAAACCTTAAGAACTCACACCCCCTTAAAGAGCATTTGAGATTTTACAGGTTTGCTGCCAGTAGCCATTAAAGTGTCTGGAATGGGGACACTTTTTTCAAATGGTCACAAAATCTTGTACACTTCCAGTTTTTAGCTGAATGTTTTGTGCTAGTCAACAAAAATACAAGGATCACGTCTACCAAGTTTTGGGCCAAAACTCCTTCCGAACAAATTTTAAAAAATCTCGAACTGAAAAAATTTTTAAAAATTGTGAAAAATAGAACAGGTCGTCTTGCCATTAAACTTCACGTGAAGGCTTAAGGGGCCATTGTATGAATTTACAAGCCTTAAAAATGGTATTGGCATGCAGAAATATGAAGATGTACCTAAACCCACATACCGTCCTATCGATCCACGGCTTGCGCATCCCGTCTCTCTGGCTGACGTAGTGCCCGCCCGTCCGTCCACCCGCTTGTTTCGTCGGTTGGCTTAGGCATACGGAGTTTATTCCCAGTCTAAGATTAGACTGGATCGAGGGTTGCGGCAGTAGGATCGACAGCACGCAAAGGGAGACCCGGCCGATCCCCAGCTTGCGCATCCCGCCCCTTTGGCCGGTTGAGCGCCAGCACGTTCGTTTCGTGGGTTGACTTAGGCATACGGAGTTCATTCCCAGTCTAAGCACACGAAGTTCATTCCCAATGTAAGATCAGACCGGACCGAGGGTTGCGGCAGCACATGCTGGGCTCGGGCATGTGCTGGTCTCGCATTTTTCTTCATCGTGGCACCATCGTCGGAGCATCACCGGAGAACCTAACCGGCAGCATTGCGGTTCCGACGATCGGGGGGCTGGGGGGTGTGCGCACATGATGTGTGATGGGTGCTGGTACTTGGCCCTTATATTGGCCCCCTATCCCTCATCAAACCTCGAGAACTCACACCCCCTAAAAGAGCATTTGAGATTTTAAAGGTTTGCTACCAGTAACTATTAAAGTGTCTGAAATGGGGACACTTTTTTCAAATGGTCACAAAATCTTGCACACTTCGAGTTGTTAGCTTAATTTTTTTGTGCATGCCAACAAAAAGACAAGGATCATGTCTACCACCAACCGAAAAAATTTTAAAAAATCCTGAACCGCAAAAAGTTTCAAAAATGGTGAAAAATAGAAAACCAGTCGTCTTGCCATGAAACTTCACGTGAAGGCTTAAGGGACCATTGTATGAATTTACAAGCCATAAAAATGGCATTGGCACGTAGAAATATGAAGATGTGCCTAAACCCACCTACCACCCTATCTATCCACGGCTTGCGCATCCCGTCTCTCTAGCGGGGGTAGTGCCCACCTGCCCGCCCGCCCGCTCGTTTTGTCGATTGGCTTAGGCATACGGAGTTCATTCCCATTTTAAGATCAGACCAGACGGAGGGTTGCGACAACAGGATCGGCAGCACGCAGAGGGGGACCCGATCAATCCTCGGCTTGCGCATCCCACCCCTCTGGCCGGTTGAGGGCCCGCACGCTCGTTTCATGGGTTGACTTAGGCATACGGAGTTCATTCCTAGTTTAAGCATACGGAGTTCATTCCCAGTCTAAGATAGGACCGGACCGAGGGTTGCAACAGCAGGATCGGTAGCACGCAGAGGGGGACCCAGCCGATCCCCGACATTGGGGTTCCGACGATCGGGGGGGTCGGGGGGTGTGCGCACATGATATGCGATGGGTGCTGGTACTTGGCCCCTATATTGGCCCCCTGTCCCTCATCAAACCTTGAGAACTCACACCCCCTTAAAGAGCATTTGAAATTTTACAGGTTTGCTGCCAGTAACCTTTAAAGTGTCTGAAATGGGGACACTTTTTTCAAATAGTCACAAAATCTTGTACACTTCGAGTTTTTAGCTGAATTGTTTTGTGCATGCCAACAAAAATACAAGGATCACGTCTACCAAGTTTGGGGCCAAAAATCCTTCCAAAAAAATTTTAAAAAATCTCGAACCGTAAAAAGTTTCAAAAATCATGAAAAATAGAAAACGAGTCGTCTCGCCATAAAACTTCACGTGAAGGCTTAAAGGACCATTGTAGGAATTTACAAGCCATAAAAATGGCATTGGCATGCAGAAATATGAAGATGTGCCTAAACCCACCTACCACCCTATCGATCCACCACTTGCGCATCCCGTCTCTCTGGACGGCGTAGTGCCTGCCCGCCCGCCCGCTCATTTCGTCGGTTGGCTTAGGCGTACGGAGTTCATTACAAGCCTAAGATCAGACCAGATCGAGGGTTGTGGCAGCAGGATCGACAGCACGCAAAGGGTGACCCGACCGATCCCTGGCTTACGCATCTCGCCCGTCTGGCTGGCTGAGCGCCCGTACAGTCGTTTCGTGGGTTGACTTAGGCATACGGAGTTCATTCCCAGTCTAAGATCGGATCAGACCGAGGGTTGCGGTAGCACATGCTGCACTCGGGCATGTGCTGGTGCCGCATATTTCTTCGTCGAGGAACCATCGCCGAAGCATGACCGCAGAACCTGATCGGCGGCATTAGTGTTCCGACTATCGGTGGGGCCGGGGGGGGTGTGCGCACATGTTGCGTGATGGGTGCTGGTACTTGGCCCTTATATTGGCCCCCTATCCCTCATCAAACCTCGAGAACTCTCACCCCCTTAAAGAGCTTTTAAGATTTTACAGGTTTGCTGCCAGTAGCCATTAAAGTGTCTAAAATGGGGACATTTTTTTCAAATGGTCACAAAATCTTGTACACTTCGAATTTCTAGCTGAATTTTTTTTTTGCATGCCAACAAAAATACAAGGATCACGTCTACCAAGTTTGGGGTAAAACTCCTTCCGAAAAACTTTTAAAAAATCCCAAATCGTAAAAAGTTTCAAAAATCGTGAAAAATAAAAAATGAGTCGTTTTGCCATTAAAACTTCACGTGAAGGCTTAAAGGACCATTGTATGAATTTAAAAGCCATAAAAATGGCATTGGCATGGAGAAATATGAAGATGTGCCTAAACTCACCTACCACCCTATCGATCCACGGCTTATGCATCCCGTCTCTCTGGCCGGCATAGTGCCCGCCCACCCGCTCACTCGTTTCGTCGGTTGGCTAAGGCATACAGAGTTCATTCCCAGTTTAAGATCAGACCGGACCAAGGGATACGGCAGCAGGATCAGCAGCATGCAGAGTGGGACCCGAAAGATCCCCGACTTGCGCATCCCACCCCTCTGGTCGGCTGAGCGCCCGCACGCTCATTTCGTGGGTTGACTTAGGCATAAGGAGTTCATTCCCAGTCTAAGCATACAGAGTTCATTCCCAGTCTAAGATCGGACCGGACTGAGGGTTGTGGCAGCACATGCTGGGCTCGAGCATGTGCTGGTGCCACATTTTTCTTCACCGAGGCACCATCGTCGGAGCATCGTCGGAGAACCTGACCGTCCGCATTGGGGTTTCGATGATCGGAAGGGGTCGGGGGGGTGTGCAGACATGATGTGCGATGGGTGCTGTACTTGGCCCTTATATTGACCCCCTATCTCTCATCAAACCTCGAGAACCCACACCCCCTTAAAGAGCATTTGAGATTTTACAGGTTTGCTGTCAGTAGCCGTTAAAGTGTCTGAAATGGGGATACTTTTTTCAAATGGTCACAAAATCTTGTACACTTTGAGTTTTTAGCTGAATTTTTTTGTGCAAGCCAACAAAAATACAAGGATCACGTCTACCACGTTTGGGGCCAAAACTCCTTTCGAAAAAATTTTAAAAAATCCCGAACCGTAAAAAGTTTCAAAAATCATGAAAAATAGAAAATGAGTCATCTTGCCATGAAACTTCACATGAAGGCTTAAGGGACCATTATGAATTTACAAGCCATAAAAATGGCATTGGCACATAGAAATATGAAGATGTGCCTAAAGCCACCTATCACCCTATCAATCCACAGCTTGCGCATCCCGTCTCTCTGGCCGGCATAGTGCCCGCCCGCCCGCCCGCTCGTTTCGTCGGTTGGCTGAGGCATATGGAGTTCATTCCCAGTCTAAGATCAGACTGAACCGAGGGTTACGGCAGTAGGATCGGCAGCATGTAGAGGGCGAGCTGATCGATCCTCGACTTGCGCATCCCGCCCCTTTGGTTGGTTGAGCGCCCGCATGCTCATTTCATGGGTTGACTTAGGCATACGGAGTTCATTTTCAGTCTAAGTATACGAAGTTCATTCCCAGTCTAAGATCGGACTGGACTGAGGGTGCATCGTATTTTTCTTCCCTGGGGCACCATCATCGGAGCATCGCTGGAGAACCTGACCGACGGTATTGGGGCTCTGACGATCGGGGGCCCGGGGGGGTGTGCGCACATGATGTGTGATGGGTGCTGGTACTTGGCCCTCATATTGGCCCCCTATCCCTCATCAAACCTTGAGAACTCACACCCCCTTAAAGAGCATTTGAGATTTTACAGGGTTGCTGCCAGTAGCCATTAAAGTGTCTGGAATGGGGACACTTTTTTCAAATGGACACAAAATCTTGTACACTTCATGTTTTTAGCTGAATTTTTTTATGCATGCCAACAAAAATACAAGGATCATGTCTACCAAGTTTGGGGCGAAAACCCTTCTGAAAAAATTTTAAAAAATCTCGAACCGCAAAAAGTTTCGAAAATCATGAAAAAAAAAAATGAGTCGTCTTGCCATGAAACTTCACGTGAAGGCTTAGGGGACTATTGTATGAATTTACAAGCCATAAAAAAGGAATTGGCATGCTGAAATATGAAGATGTGCCTAAACCCACCTACCACCCTATCGATCAACGGCTTGTGTATCCTGTCTCTCTGGCCGGAGTAGTGCCCGCCCGCCCGCCCGCCCGCCCACCAGCTCATTTTATCGGTTGGCTTAGGTGTACAGAGTTCATTCCTAGTCTAAGATCGAACCGGATTGAGGTTTACAGTAGCAGGATCGGTAGCACCAAGAGGGGGACCCGACCGATCCCTGGCTTTTGCATCCCGCCCTTCTGGCCGGTTGAGCGCCTGCACGCTCATTTCATGGGTTGACTTAGGCATACGAAGTTGATTCCTAGTCTAAGCATACGGAGTTCATTGCCAGTCTAAGATTGGACCAGACTGAGGGTTGCGGCAGCACATGCTGGGCTCGGGCATGTGCTGGTGTCGCATTTTTATTTGCCGGGGCACCATCGCTGGAGCATCGTTGGAGAACCTGACCGGCCGCATTAGGGTTCCGGTGATCAGGGGGGTCGGGGGGGCCACGGGGGTATGCGTACATGATGTGCAATGGGTGCTGGTACTTAGCCCTTATATTGGCCCCCTATCCCTCATCAAACCTTGAGAACTCACACCCCCTTAAAGAGCATTTGAGATTTTACAGGTTTGCTGCTAGTAGCCATTAAAGTGTTTGAAATGGGGACATTTTTTTCACATGGTCACAAAATGTTGTACACTTCGAGTTTTTAGCTAAATTTTTTTTTGAATGCCAAAAAAAATACAAGGATCACGTCTACCAAGTTTAGGGCCAAAACTCATTCCGAAAAAATTTTAAAAATTCCTGAACCGTAAAAAGTTTCAAAAATCGTGAAAAATAAAAAACGAGTCGTCTTGCCATGAAACTTCACGTGAAGGCTTAAGGGACCATTGTATGAATTTACAAGCCATAAAAATGGCATTGGCATGCAGAAATATGAAGATGTCCCAAAACCCACCTACCACCCTATCAATCCACGACTTGCGCATCCCGTCTCTCTGGCCGGCATAGTGCCCGCCCGCCCGCCCACTAGTTTCGTCAGTTGGCTTAGGCATACGGAGTTCATTCCCAATCTATGATCAGACCAGACCGAGGGTTGTGATAGCAGGATCAGTAGCACGCAGAGGTGGACCCGACGATCCCCGGCTTGCGCATCCCACCCCTCTGGCCGGCTGAGCGCCCGCACGCTCATTTCATGGGCTGACTTAGGCATACGGAGTTCATTCCTAGTCTAAGCATACGGAGTTCTTCCCCAATCTAAGATCCGACCAGACTGAGGTTTGTGGCAGCACATGCTGGGCTCAGGCATGTGCTGGTACCACATTTTTTTTCGTCAGGGCACCATCACCGGAGCATCGTCGGACAACCTGATCGGAGGCATTAGGGTTCCGGCGATCGGGGGGGCCGGGGGGGTGTGCGCACATGATGTGCGATGGGTGCTGGTGCTTGGCCCTTATATTGGCCCCCTATCCCTCATCAAACCTTGAGAACTCACACCCCCTTAAGGAGCATTTGAGATTTTACAGGTTTGCTACCAATTGCCATTAAAGTGTCTGAAATGGGGACACTTTTTTCAAATGGTCACAAAATCTTGTACACTTCGAGTTTTTAGCTGAATATTTTTGTGCATGCCAAAAAAAATACAAGGATCATGTCTACCAAGTATGGGGCCAAAACTCCTTCTGAAAAAATTTTAAAAAATCTTGAACCGTAAAAAGTTTAAAAAATCGTGAAAAATAGAAAACGAGTCGTCTTGCCACGAAACTTCACGTGAAGGCTTAAGAGACCATTGTATGAATTTACAAGCCATAAAAATGGCACTGGCACGTAGAAATATGAAGATGTGTCGAAACCCACCTACCACCCTATCGATCCACGGCTTGCACATCCCGTCTCTCTGGCAAATGTAATGCCCGCCCACCCGCCCGCTCATTTCATCGGTTGGCTTAGGCATACGAAGTTCATTCCCAGTCTAAAATCAGACCAGACCGAGGGTTGCAGCAGTAGGATTGGCAGCACGCAGAGGGGGACCCGACCGATCCCCGGCTTGCGCATCCTGGCCCTCTAGCCGACTCAGTGCCCGCACGCTCGTTTCGTGGGTTGACTTAGGCATACGAGTTCATTCCCAGTCTAATATCAGACCGGACTAAGTGTTACGATAGCACATGCGGCATTGGGGTTTCGACGATCGGGGGGGCCGGGGGGTGTGCCCACTCGATGTGCGATGGGTGCTGGTACTTGGCTCTTATGTTGGCCCCCTATCCCTCATAAAACCTCGAGAACTCACACCCCCTTAAAGAACATTTGAGATTTTACAAGTTTGCTGCTAGTAGCCATTAAAGTGTCTGAAATGGGGACACTTTTTTCAAATGGTCACAAAATCTTGTACACTTTGAGTTTTGAGCTGAATTTTTTTATGCATGCCTACAAAAATACAAGGATCATGTCTACCAAGTTATGGCCAAAAATCCTTCCGAAAAAATTTTCAAAAATCCCAAACCGTAAAAGGTTTCAACAATCATGAAAAATAGAAAACGAGTCGTCTTGCCGTGAAACTTCACGTGAAGGCTTAAGGGACTATTGTATGAATTTACAAGCCATAAAAATGGCATTGGCACGTAGAAATATGAAGATGTGCCTAAACCACCTACACCATATCGATCCATGGCTTGCGCATCCCATCTCTCTGGCCGGCGTGGTGCCCGCCCGCCCGCTCGCCTGCTCGTTTTGTCTGTTGGCTTAGGCATACGGAGTTCATTCCCAGTCCAAGCATACGGAGTTCATTCCCAGTCTAAGATTGGATCGGACCGAGGGTTGCGCCAGCACATGCTGGGCTCGGGCATGTGCTGGTGTCACATTTTTCTTCGCTGGGGCACTATCGTCGGAGAACCTGACCGACGGTATTAGGGTTCCGGTGATCGGGGGGGCCGGGGGGTGCGCACACATGATGTGCGATGGGTGCTGGAACTTGGCCCTTATATTGGCCCCCTATCTCTCATCAAACCTCGAGAACTCATAACCCTTTAAAGAGCATTTGAGATTTTACAGGTTTGCTGCCAGTAGCCATTAAAGTGTCTGAAATGGGGACATTTTTGTCAAATGGTAACAAAATCTTGTACACTTCGATTTTTTAGCTGAATGTTTTTATGCATGCCAACAAAAATACAAGGATCATGTCTACAAAGTTTGGGGCCAAAAATCCTTTCGAAAAAATTTTAAAAAATCCCGAACCGCAAAAAGTTTCAAAAATCATGAAAAATAGAAAACGAGTCGTCTTGCCATGAAACTTCACGTGAAGGCTTAAGGGAACATTGTATGAATTTACAAGCCATAAAAATGGCACTGGCATGTAGAAATATGAAGATGTGCCTAAACTCACTTACCACCCTATCGATCCACGACTTGCGCATCCCGTCTCTTTGGTCGGTGTAGTGCCAGCCTGCCCGCCCACTCACTCATTTCATCGGTTGGCTTAGGCATACAGAGTTCATTCCCAATCTATGATCGGACCGGATCGAGTGTTGCGGCAGCAAGATCGACGGCAAGCAGAGGGGGACCCAGCGGATCCCCGGCTTGCACATCTCGCCCCTCTGGCCGGCTAAGCGCCCGCACACTCATTTCGTGGGTTGACTTAGGCATACGGAGTTCATTCCCAGTCTAAGCATACGGAGTTCAATCCCAATCTAAGATCAGACCAGACTGAGAGTTGCGGTAGCACATGCTGGGCTCGAGCATGTGCTGGTTCCGTATTTTTCTTTGTCGTGGCACCATCGTCGGAGAACCTGATCGGTGGCATTGGGGTTTCGACGATATGGGGGGCCGGGGGGGGTGTGCGCACAGGATGTGCGATGGGTTCTGGTACTTGGCCCTTATATTGGCCCCCTATCCCTCATCAAACCTCAAGAACTCACAACCCCTTAAAGAGCATTTGAGATTTTACAGGTTTGCTGCCAGTAGCCATTGAAGTGTCTGAAATGGGGATACTTTTTTCAAATGGTCACAAAATCCTGTACACTTCGAGTTTTTAGCTGAATTTTTTGTGCAAGTCAACAAAAATACAAGGATCACGTCTACCAAGTTTTGGGCCAAAACTCCTTCCGAAGAAATTTTAAAAAATCCTGAACTGTAAAAATTTTTGAAAATTGTGAAAAATAGAAAACGAGTCGTCTTGCCATGAAACTTCACGTGATGGCTTAAGGAACCATTGGATGAATTTACAGGCCATAAAAATGGTATTGGCATGCAGAAATATGAAGATGTGCCTACACCCACATACCACCCTATCGATCCACGGCTTGCGCATCTCGTCTCTCTGGTCGACGTAGTTCCCGCCCGCCCGCCTGCCCGCTCGCTCGTTTCGTCGGTTGGCTTATGCATATGGAGTTCATTCCCAGTCTAAGATCAGACCGGACCGAGGGTTGCGGTAGTAGGATCGATAGCACGTAGATGGAGACCCGGCTAATCCCTGACTTCTGCATCCCGCCCCTCTGGCCGGCTGAGCGCCCGCACGCTCGTTCCGTGGGTTGACTTAGGCATACGGAGTTCATTCCCAGTCTAAGATCGGACTGGAGCGAGGGTTGCGGCAGCACAAGCTGGGCTCGGGCATGTGCTGGTGCCACATTTTTCTTTGTCGGGGCACCAATGCCGGAGCATCACCGGAGAACCTGACCGGCGGTATTGGGGTTCCGGTGATCAAGGGGGCCGGGGGGGCTGTGCACACATGATGTGCGATGGGTACTGGTACTTGGCCCTTCTATTGGCCCCCTATCCCTCATCAAACCTCGAGAACTCACACCACCTTAAAAAGCATTTTGGATTTTACAAGTTTGCTGCCAGTAGCCATTAAAGTGTCTGAAATGGGGAAACTTTTTTCAAATGGTCACAAAATCCTGTCCACTTTGAGTTTTTAGCTGAATTTGTTTGTGCATGCCAACAAAAATACGAGGATCACATCTAACAAGTTTGGGGCCAAAACTCTTTCCGAAAAAATTTTAAAAAATCTCGTACCGTAAAAAGTTTTGAAAATCGTGAAAATAAAAAAACGAGTCATCTTGCCATGAAACTTCACGTGAAGGCTTAAGGGACCATTGTATGAATTTAGAAGCCATAAAAATGGCAGTGGCACGTAGAAATATGAAGATGTGCCTAAACCCACATACCACCTTATCGATCCACGACTTGCGCATCCCATCTCTCTGGCCGACATAGTGCCCGCCCGCCCTTCCGCCCGCTTGTTTCATCGATTGGCTTAGGCATATGTAGTTCATTCCTAGTCTAAGATCAGACCAGACCGAGGGTTGCGGTAGCACATGTTCGGCTCGGGCATGTGCTGGTGCCATAATTTTCTTTGCCGACTGAGCGTCCTCACGCTTATTTCGTGGGTTGACTTAGGCATATGGAGTTCATTCCCAGTCTAAGATCGAACCGGATCGAGGGTTGTGGCAGGACATGCTGGGCTTGGGCATGTGCTGGTGCCACATTTTTCTTCATCGGGGCACCATCGTCGGAGCATCGTCGGAGAACCTGACCGATGGCATTGGGGTTCCGACGATCGGACGGGTCAGAGGGGTGTGCGCACATGATGTGCGATGGGTGCTGGTACTTGGCCCTTATATTCGCCCCCTATCCCTCATCAAACCTCGAGAACTCACACCCCTTAAAGAGCATTTGAGATTTTACAGGTTTGCTACCAGTACCCATTAAAGTGTCTGAAATGGGGACGCTTTTTTCAAATGGTTACAAAATCTTGTACACTTCGAGTTTTTAGATGATTTTTTTTGTGCATGCCAAAAAAAATTACAAGGATCACATCTACCATGTTTCGAGCCAAAACTCCTTTGAAAAAAATTTTAAAAAATCCCGAATCGTAAAAAGTTTCAAAAATCATGAAATATAGAAAATTAGTTGTCTTGCCACAAAACTTCATGTGAAGGCTTAAGGGACCATTGTATGAATTTACAAGCCATAAAAATGGCAGTGGCATGCAGAAATATGAAGATGTGCCTAAACCCACCAACCACCCTATCGATCCACGGCTTGCGCATCCCGTCTCTCTGGCTGACATAGTGCCCGCCCGCTGATTCGTCGATTGGCTTAGGCATACGGAGTTCATTCCCAGTCTAAGATTGGACCAGACCGAGGGTTGCGATAGTACACGTTAGGCTCAGGCATGTGCTGGTGCCATAATTTTCTTACCGAGGCACCATCACCGGAGAATCGTCGGAGAACTTGGTCGGTGGCGTTGGGATTCTAACGATCGGGGGGGCCGGGGGGTGCGCACACATGATGTGCGATTGGTGCTGGTACTTGGCCCTTATATTGGCCCCCTATCCCTCATCAAATCTCAAGAACTCACACCCCCTTAAAGAGCATTTTAGATTTTATAGGTTTGCTGCCAGTAGCCATTAAAGTGTCTAGAATAGGGACACTTTTTTCAAATGGTCGCAAAATCTAGTACACTTCGAGTTTTTAGCTGAATTTTTTTGTGCATGCCAAAAAAAATACAAGGATCACGTTTACCAAGTTTGGGGAAAAAAATCCTTTCGAAAAAATTTTAAAAAATCCGAAACCGCAAAAAGTTTTAAAAATCGTGAAAAATAGAAAATGAGTCCTCTTGCCATGAAACTTCACGTGAAGGCGTAAGGGACCATTGTATGAATTTACAAGCCATAAAAATGGCATCGGCATGCAGAAATATGAAGCTGTTCCTAAACCCACCTACCACCCTATCGATCCACGGCTTGCGCATCCCGTCTCTCTGGCCGGAGTAGTGCCCGCCCGCCCGCCAGCCCGCCCGTTTGTTTTGTCGGTTGGCCTAGGCATATGGAGTTCATTCTCAGTCTAAGATCAGACCAGATCGAGGGTTGTGGTAGCAGGATTGGCAGCACGCAGAGGAGGACCCGGTCGATCCCTGGGTTGCGTATCCCGCCCCTCTAGCCGGCTGAGCACCCGCACGCTCGTTTCATGGGTTGACTTAAGCATACAGAGTTCATTCCAGTCTAAGCATATGGAGTTCATTCCCAGTCTAAGATCGGATCAGACATAGGGTTGCGGCAGCAAATGCTGGGCTCGGGCATGTGCTGGTGCCGTATTTTTCTTCGTCGGGGCACCATCGCCGGAGAACTTGACCGGCGACATTGGGGTTCCGGCGATTGGGGGGCCAGGGGGTGTGCGCACATGATGTACGATGGGTGTTGGTACTTGGCCCTTATATTGGCCTCCTATCCCTCATCAAGCCTCAAGAACTCACACCCCCTTAAAGAGCATTTGAGATTTTACAGGTTTGCTGCCAGTAGCCAATTAAAGTGTCTGAAATGGGGACACTTTTTTCAAATGGTTACAAAATCTTGTACATTTCGAGTTTTTAGCTGAATTTTTTTGTGCATGCCAACAAAAATACAAGGATCACGTCAACCAAGTTTGGATCCAAAACTTCTTTCAAAAAAATTTTAAAAAATCCCGAACCGTAAAATGTTTCAAAAATCGTGAAAAATAAAAAACAAGTCGTCTTGCCATGAAACTTCACGTGAAGGCTTAAGGGACCATTGTATGAATTTAAAAGCCAGAAAAATGGCATTGGCACGCAGAAATATGAAGATGTGCCTAAACCCACCTACCACCCTATCAATCCAGGGCTTGCGCATCCTGTCTCTCTGGCCGGCGTAGTGCCCGCCCGCCCGCCCGCTCGTTTAATCGGTTGGCTTAGGCATACGGAGTTCATTCCTAGTCTAAGATCAGACTGGACCGAGGGTTGCGGCAGCACATGCTGGGCTTAGGCATGTGCTGGTGCCGCATTTTTGTTCGCCAGGGCACCATCGCCGGAGCTTCGCCGAAGAATCTGACCGGCGGCATTGGGGTTCCGACGATCGGGGGGGTCGGGGGCGGTGTGCGCACATGATGTGTGGTGGGTGCTGGTACTTGGCCCTTATATTGGCCCCCTATCCCTCATCAAACCTCGAGAACTCACACCCCTTTAAAGAGCATTTGAGATTTTACAGGTTTGCTGCCAGTAGCCATTCCAGGTTTGCTGCCAGTAGCGATCAAATGGTCACAAAATCTTGTACACTTTGAGTTTTTAGCTGAATTTTTTTATGCATGCCAACAAAAATACACGGATCATGTCTACCAAGTTTGGGGCCAAAACACCTTCCGAAAAAATTTTAAAAAATCCTGAACCGCAAAAAGTTTCAAAAATCGTGAAAAATAGAAAACGAGTCGTCTTGCCATGAAACTTCACGTGAAGGCTTAAGGGACCATTATATGAATTTACTAGCCATAAAAATGGCATTGGCTTGTAGAAATATGAAGATGTGCTTAAACCCACCTACCAGCCTATCGATCCACGACTTACGTTCTCGTCTCTCTGGTCGGCGTAGTGCCCGCCCGCTCATTTCGTCGGTTGGCTTAGGCATACGGAGTTTATTTCCAGTCTAAGATTAGGTCGAACAGAGGGTTGTGGTACCAAGATTGGTAGCATGCAGAAGGGGACCCGGTCGATCACCGGCTTGCGCATCCCACCCTTCTGGTCAGCTGAGCGCCCGCGCACTCATTTCTTGGGTTGACTTAGGCATACAGAGTTCATTCCCAGTCTAAGCATGCGGAGTTCATTCCTAGTTTAAGATCAGACCAGATCGAGGGTTGCGATAGCACATTCTGGGCTCGAGCATGTGTTGGTGCCGTATTTTTCTTCACCGGGGCACCATCGCCAGAGCATCGCCAGAGAACCTGACCGACGGCATTGGGGTTCCGACGATCGGGGGGGCCGGGGGGTGTTCGCACATGATGTGTGGTGGGTGCTTGTCCTTGGCCCTTATATTGGCCCCCTATCCCTCATCAAACCTCGAGAACTCACACCCCTTAAAGAGCATTTGAGATTTTACAGGTTTGCCGCCAGTAGCCATTAAAGTCTCTCAAATGGGGACAGTTTTTTCAAATGGTCACAAAATCTTGTACACTTCCAGTTTTTAGCTGAATTTTTTTGTGCATGTCAACAAAAATATAAGGATCACGTCTACCAAGCTTGGGACCAAAACTCCTTCTGAAAAAATTTTAAAAAATCTTGAATCATAAAAAGTTTTGAAAATTGTGAAAAATAGAAAACGAGTTGTCTTGCCATGAAACTTCACGTGAAGGATTAAGGGACCATTGTATCAATTTACAAGACCTAAAAATGGCATTGGTGCACAGAAATATGAAGATGTGCTTAAACCTAGCTACCACGCTATAGATCCACGGCTTGCGCATCCCGTCTCTCTGGCCGACGTAGTGCCCGCCCGCCCGCCCGCATTCTCGTTTTGTCGGTTGGCTTAGGTATACGGAGTTCATTCCCAATCTAAGATCATATCAGATCGAGGGTTACGGCAGTAGGATCGGTAGCACCCAGAAGGGGACTCGACCAGTCGCTGACTTACGCATCCCTCCCCTCTGGCCGGCTGAGCACCCACACACTCATTTCGTGGGTTGACTTAGGCATACGGAGTTCATTCCAGTCTAAGCATATGGAGTTCATTCCCAGTCTAAGATCAGACTGGATCGAGTGTTGCGAAAGCACATGCTGGGCTCGGGCATGTGCTGGTGCTATATTTTTCTTCACCGGGGCACCATCACCAGAGCATCATCGGAGAACCTGACCGACGGCATTGGGGTTCCGGCGATCGGGGGGCCTGGGGGGTGTGCACAAATGATGTTCGGTGGGTGCTGGTACTTGGCCCTTATATTGGCCCCTATCCCTCATCAAACCTTGAGAACTCACACCCCCTGAAAGAGCATTCGAGATTTTACAGGTTTGCTGCCAGTAGCAATTAAAGTGTCTGAAATGGGGACACTTTTTTTGAATGGTCACAAAATCTTGTACACTTCGAGTTTTTATCTGATTTTTTTTGTGCATGCCAACAAAAATACAAGGATCACGTCTACCATTTGGGGCCAAAAGACCTACCGAAAAATTTTTAAAAATTCTCGACCCGTAAAAAGTTTCAAAAATCGTGAAAAATAAAAAAGAAGTCGTCCTGCCATGAAACTTCACGTGAAGGCTTAAGGGACCATTGTATGAATTTACAAGCCATAAAAATGGCATTGGCATGCAGAAATATGAAGATGTGCCTAAACCCACCTACCACCCTATCGATCCACGGCTTGCGCATCCCATCTCTCTAGCCGACGTAGTGCCCGCCCGTTGATGTCGTCGGTTGGCTTAGGCATATGGAGTTCATTCCCAGTCTAAGATCGGACCGGACCGAGGGTTGTGGCTGCACATGCTGGGCTCGGGCATGTGCTGGTGCCTTATTTTTCTTCACTGGGGCACCATCATCGAAGCATCACCGGAGAACCTAACCGGTGGTATTGGGGTTCCGGTAATCAGGGGGGCCGGGGGGGTGTGCGCAGATGATGTGCGATGGGTGCTGGTACTTGGCCCTTATATTGGCCCCCTATCCCTCATCAAACCTCGAGAACTCACACACCCCTGAAGAGCATTTGAGATTTTACATGTTTGCTGCCAGTAGCCATTAAAGTGTCTAAAATGGGGACCCTTTTTTCAAATGGTCACAAAATCTTGTACACTTCGAGTTTTTAGCTGAATTTTTTTGTGCATGCCAGCAAGAATACAAGGATCACGTCTACCAACTTTGGGGCTAAAAATCCTTCCGAAAAAATTTTAAAAAATCCCGAACCACAAAAAGTTTTGAAAATCATGAAAAATATAAAACGAGTCATCTTGCCATGAAACATTAGGTGAAGGCTTAAGGGACCATTGTATGAATTTACAAGCCATAAAAATGGCATTGGCAAATAGAAATATGAAGATATCCCTAAACCCACCTACCACCCTAACGATCCACGGCTTGCGCATCTTGTCTCTCAAGCCGGCGTAGTGCCCGCCCGCCCGTCCGCTCGTTTCATCGGTTGGCTTAGGCATACGGAGTTAATTCCTAGTCTAAGATCAGACTGGATTGAGGGTTGCAGTAGCAGGATCGGTAGCACACAGAGGGGGACCCGACCGATCCCCAGCTTGCGCATCCTGCCCCTCTGGCCGGCTGAACGCCCGCACGCTTGTTTCGTGGGTTGACGTAGGCATACGGAGTTCATTCCCAGTCTAAGCATATGGATTTAATTCCCAATCTAAGATCGGACCGGACCGAGGGTTGCGGCAGCACATGCTGGGCTCGGGCATGTGCCAGTGCCACATTTTTCTTCGTCGGGGCACCATCGCTGGAGCATCGTCGGAGAACCTAACTGGTGGTATTGGGGTTCCGACGATCGGAGGGGCCGGGGGGGTGTGCGCACATGATGTGCAATGGGTGCTGGTACTTGGCCCTTATATTGGCTGCCTAGCCCTCATCAAACCACAAGAACTCATATCCCCTTAAAGAGCATTTGAGATTTTACAGGTTTGCTGCCAGTAGCCATTAAAGTGTCTAAAATGGGGACACTTTTTTCAAATGGTCATAAAATCTTGTACACTTTGAGTTTTTAGCTGAATTTTTTTGTGCATGCCAACAAAAATACAAGGATCACGTCTACCAAGTTTGGGGCCAAAAATCCTTCCAAAAGAATTTTAAAAAATCTCGAACCACAAAAAGTTTCCAAAATCATGAAAAATAGAAAAGGAGTCGTCTTGCCATGAAACTTCACGTGAAGGCTTAAGGGACCATTGCGTGAATTTACAAGCCATAAAAATGGCATTGGCACGCAGAAATATGAAGATGTGCCTAAACCCACCTACCACCCTATCGATCCACGGCTTGCGCATCCTGTCTCTCTCGCCGGTGTAGTGCCCACCCGCTCGTCCGCTCATTTCGTCGGTTGGCTTAGGCATCCGAAGTTCATTCCCAATCTAAGATTGGACCAGACCGAGGGTTGTGGCAGTAGGATCGACAGCACGTAGAGGGGGACCCGGCCTATCCTTGGCTTGTGCATCTCGCCCCTCTGGCCGGCTAAGCGCCCGCACGCTCGTTTTGTTGGTTGACTTAGGCATACGAAGTTCATTCCCAGTCTAAGCATACGGAGTTCATTCCCAGTCTAAGATCGAACCAGACCGAGCATTACGGCAGCAGATGCTAGGCTCGGGCATGTGCTGGTGCTGTATTTTTCTTCGTCGGGGCACCATCGTCGGAGCATCATCGGAGAACCTGACCAACGGTATTGGGGTTCCGAAAATCGGGGGGGCCAGGGGGTGCGCACATGATGTGCGATGGGTGCCGGTACTTGGCCCTTATATTTGGCCACCTATCCCTCATTAAACCTCGAGAACTCACACCCCCTTAAAGAGCATTTGAGATTTTACAGGTTTGCTGCCAGTAGCCATTAAAGTGTCTGTAACGGGGACACGTTTTTCAAATGGTCACAAAATCTTGTACACTTCGAATTTTCAGCTGAATTTTTTTATGCATGCCAAAAAAAATACAAGGATCATGTCTACCAAGTTTGGGGCCAAAATTCCTTCCAAAAAAATTTTAAAAAATTCCAAACCGTAAAAAGTTTCAAAAATCATGAAAAATAGAAAAAGAGTCGTCTTGCCATGAAACTTCATGTGAAGGCTTAAGGGACCATTGTATGAATTTACAAGCCATAAAAATGGCATTGGCACGTAAAAATATGAAGATGTGCCTAAACCCACCTACCACCTTATCGATCCACGGCTTGCGCATCCCGTCTCTCTGGTCGACATAGTGCCTGCCCGCCCGTCTGCTCGTTTCATCGGTTGGCTTAGGCATACGAAGTTCATTCCCAATCTAAGATCAGATCAGACTAAGGGTTGCAGTAGCTAGATCGACAGCACCCAAAGGGGGACCTGACCGATCTTCGGCTTGCGCATCCCGGCCCTCTGCCCTGCCGAGCGCCCGCACGCTCGTTTCATGGCTTGACTTTGGCATACGAAGTTCATTCTCAGTCTAAGATCGGATCAGACCGTGGGTTGCAGCAGCACATGCTGGGCTCGGGCATGTGCTGGTGTCGCATTTTTCTTCGTCGGGGCACCATCGTCGGAGCATCGTCGAAAAACCTGACCGACGGCATTGGGGTTCCAACGATCAGGGGGGCTGGGGGGTGTGCGCACATGATGTGCGATGGGTGCTGGTACTTGGCCCTTGTATTGGCCCCCTATCCCTCATCAACCCTTGAGAACTCAGACCCCCTTAAAGAGCATTTGAGATTTTATAGGTTTGCTTCCAGTAGCCATTAAAGTGTCTGAAATGGGGACACTTTTTTAAAATGGTCAGAAAAACTTGTACACTTTAAGTTTTTAGCTGAATTGTTTTGTGCATGCCAACAATAATACAAGGATCACGTCTACCAAGCTTGGGGTCAAAAATCCTTCTGAAAAAATTTTAAAAAATCCCGAACCGTAAAAAGTTTCAAAAATCATGGAAAATAGAAAACGAGTCATCTTGCCATGAAACTTCCCACGAAGGCTTAAGGGACCATTGTATGAATTTACAAGCCATAAAAATGGCATTGTCATGCAGAAATATGAAGATGTGCCTAAACCCACCTACCACCCTATCGATCCACGGCTTGCGCATCCCATCTCTCTGGCCGACGTAGTGCCCGCCCGCCCGTCCGCTCGTTTCGTCGGTTGGCTTAGGCATACGGAGTTCATTCCCAGTCAAAGATTGCATCAGACTGAGGGTTGCAACAGCAGGATAGGCAGCACCCAAAGGGGGACCTAGCCGATCCCCGGCTTGCGCATCCTGCCCCTCTGGCCTGTTGAGTGCCCGCACGCTCATTTCGTGGCTTGACTTTGGCATACAGAGTTCATTCCCAGTCTAAGCATATGGAGTTCATTCTCAGTCTAAGATCGGATTGGACCGAAGGTTGCGGCAGCACATGCTGGCTCGGGCATGTGCTGGTGCCGCATTTTTCTTCACCGGGGCACCATCGTCGAAGCATCGTTGGAGAAGCTAACCGACGGCATTGGGGTTCCGGCGATCGGGGGGGCTGGGGGGTGTGCGCACATGATGTGTGATGGGTGCTGGTACTTGGCCCTTATAGTGGCCCCTATATTGGCCCCCTATCCCTCATCAAACCTCAAGAACTCACACCCCCTTAAAGAGCATTTGAGATTTTATAGGTTTGCTGCCAGTAGCCATTAAAGTGTCTGAAATGGGGATACTTTTTTCAAATGGTGACAAAATCTTGTACACTTCGAGTTTTTAGCTGAATTTTTTTTTGCATGCCAACAAAAATAAAAGGATCACGACTACCAAGCTTGGGGCCACAACTCCTTCTGAAAAAATTTTAAAAAATCCCAAACCGCAAAAAGTTTTGAAAATCGTGAAAAATAGAAAACGAGTCGTCTTGCATGAAACTTCAGGTGAAGGCTGAAGGGACCATTGTATGAATTTACAGGCCATAAAAATGGCATTGGCACACAGAATTATGAAGATGTCCCCAAACCCACCTACCACCCTATCGATCCATAGCTTGCGCATCTCGTCTCTCTAGCCGACGTAGTGCCCGCCCGCCCGCTCCTTTCATCGGTTGGCTTAGGCATATGGAGTTAATTCCCAGTCTAAGATCGAACTACATCGAGGGTTGTGGTAGCAGGATCGGCAGCATGTAGAGGGGGACCCGATCGATCCCCGGCTTGTGCATCCCGCCCCTCTGGCCGGCTGAGCGCCCGCACGCTCGTTTCGTGGGTTGACTTAGGCATACGGAGTTCATTCCCAGTCTAAGGATACGGAGTTAATTCCCAGTCTAAGATCAAAATGGAACGAGGGTTGCGACAGCACATGCTAGGCTCGGGCATGTGTTGGTGCCGCATTTTTCTTCGTCGGGGCACCATCGTCGGAGCATCGTCGGAGAACCTAATCGACGGCATTGGGGTTCCGGTGATCGGGGGGTATACGCACATGATGTATGATGGGTGCTGCTACATGGCCCTTATATTGGCCCCCTATCCCTCATGAAACCACGAGAACTCATACCCCCTTAAAGAGCATTTGAGATTTTACAGGTTTGCTGCCAGTAGCCATTAAAGTGTCTGAAATGGGGACACTTTTTTCAAATGACCATAAAATCTTGTACACTTCGAGTTTTTAGCTGAATTTTTTTGTGCATGCCAACAAAAATACAAGGATCACGTCTACCAGGTTTGGGGCCAAAACTCCTTCCAAAAAAATTTTAAAAAATCCCGAACCACAAAAAGTTTCCAAAATTGTGAAAAATAGAAAAGGAGTCGTCTTGCCATGGAACTTCACGTGAAGGCTTAAGGGACCATTGTATGAATTTACAAGCCATAAAAATGGCATTGCCACGTAGAAATATGAAGATGTGCCTAAACCCACCTACCACCCTATCGATCCATGACTTGCGCATCCCGTTTCTCTGGCCGGCGTAGTGCCCGCCCGCCCGTTCGCTCGTTTCATCGGTTGGCTTAGGCATATAGAGTTCATTCCCAGTCTAAGATCAAACCAAACCAAGGGTTACGGTAGTAGGATTGGTAGCACGTAGAGGGGGACCCAGTCGATCCTCGGCTTACGCAACCCTCCCCTCTGGCCGGTTGAGCGCCCGCACGCTCGTTTTGTTGGTTTACTTAGGCATACGGAGTTCATTCCCAGTCTAAGCATTTGGAGTTCATTCCCAGTCTAAGATCGGACCGGACTGAGGGTTGCGGTAGCACATGCTACGCTCAGGCATGTGCTGCTGTGTATTTTTCATCGCCGGGGCACCATCATTGGAGCATCGCCGGAGAACCTGACCGACGGTATTGGGGTTCCGGTGATCGGGGGGGCCGGGGGGTGTGCGCACACGATGCACGATGGGTGCTAGTACTTGGCCCTTATATTGGCCCCCTATCCCTCATTAAAGCTCGAGAACTCACAACCCTTAAAGAACATTTGAGATTTTACAGGTTTGCTGCAAGTAGCCATTAAAGTGTTTAAAATGGGGACACTTTTTTCGAATGGTCACAAAATCTTGTACACTTTGAGTTTTTAGCTGAATATTTTTTTACATGCCAAAAGAAATAAAAGGATCACGTCTACAAAGTTTGGTGTCAAAACTCCTTCCGAAAAAATTTTAAAAAATCCCGAACCGTAAAAAGTTTTAAAAATCATGAAAAATAGAAACCGAGTCGTCTTACCTTGAAACTTCATGTGAAGGCTTAAGGGACGATTGTATGAATTTACAAGCCATAAAAATTGCATTGGCATGCAGAAATATAAAGATGTACGTAAACCCACCTACCATCCTATCGATCCACGGCTTGCGCATCCCGTCTCTCTGGCTGGTGTAGTGCCCGCCTGCCCGTCCGCTCGTTTTGTCGGTTCGCTTAGGCATACGGATTCATTCCCAGTCTAAGATCGGACCAGACCAAAGGTTGCGAAGTAGGATTGACAGCACGTAGAGGGGGACCCGGCCGATCCCTGGCTTGCGCATCCCGCCCCTCTGGCCGACTGAGCGCCCGCACGCTCGTTTCGTGGGTTGACTTAGGCATACGGAGTTCATTCCCAGTCTAAGCATAGGGAGTTCATTCCCAATCTAAGATCGGACCGGATCGAGGGTTCCAGTAGCACATATTGGGCTCAGGCATGTGCTGGTGCCGCATTTTTCTTCGCTGGGGCACCATCACCGGAGCATCGCTGGAGAACCTGACCGGTAGCATTGGGGTTTCGACGATCGGGGGTTTCGGGGGGGGGGTGTGCATACATGATGTGTGATGGGTGCTGGTACTTGGCCCTTATATTGGCCCCCTATCTCTCATCAAAATTCAAGAACTCACACCCCCTTAAAGAGCATTTGAGATTTTACAGGTTTGCTGTCAGTAGCCATTAAAGTGTCTGAAATGGGGATACTTTTTTCAAATGGTCACAAAATCTTGTACACTTCGAGTTTTTAGCTGAATTTTTCTGTGCATACCAGAAAAAATACAAGGATCACGTCTACCAAGTTTGGGGCCAAAACTCCTTCCGAAAAATTTTTTGAAAATCATGAAAAATAGAAAATGAGTCGTCTTGCCATGAAACTTTAGGTGAAAGCTTAAGGGACCATTGTATGAATTTACAAGCCATAAAAATGGCATTGGCACACAAAAATATGGAGATGTCCCTAAACCACCTAACACCCTATCGATCCATGCCTTGCACATCTCGTCTCTCTGGCCGACGTAGTGCCCACTCGCCCGCCCGTCCAATCATTTTGTCAGTTGGCTTAGGCATACAGAGTTAATTCCCAGTCTAAGATCGGACCAGACCGAGGGCTGCAGTAGTAGGATCGGTAGCACGTAGATGGGGACCCGGCCGATCCCCGACTTGTGCATCCCGCCCCTTTTGCCGGCTGAGCGCCCGTACACTCGTTTTGTGGGTTTACTTAGGCATACAGAGTTCATTCCCAGTCAAGCATATGGAGTTCATTCCCAGTCTAAGATCGGACCGGATCGAGGGTTGTGGCAGCACATGGTAGGCTCGGGCATGCGCCAGTGCCGCATTTTTCTTCACCGGGGCACCATCGCCGAACCATCACCGAACCATCACCGAAGAACCTGACCGACGGCATTGGGGTTCCGTCGATCAGGGGGGCCAGGGAGGGTGTGCGCACATGATGTGTGATAGGTGCTGGTACTTGGCCCTTATATTGGCCCCCTATCCCTCATCAAACCTCGAGAACTCACACCCCCTTAAAGAGCATTTGAGATTTTACAGGTTTGCTGGTAGTAGCCATTAAAGTGTCTGTAACGGGGACACTTTTTTCAAATGGTCACAAAATCTTGTACACTTCAAATTTTCAGCTGAATTTTTTTATGCATGCCAAAAAAAATACAAGGATCATGTCTACCAAGTTTGGGGCCAAAACTCCTTCCAAAAAAATTTTAAAAAATTCCAAACCGTAAAAAGTTTCAAAAATCATGAAAAATAGAAAATGAGTCGTCTTGCCATGAAACTTCATGTGAAGGCTTAAGGGACCATTGTATGAATTTAAAAGCCTTAAAAATGGCGTTGGTACATAGAAATATGAAGATGTGCCTAAACCCACCTACCACCCTATTTATCCACGGCTTGCGCATCCCATCTCTCTGGCCAGCGTAGTGCCCGCCCGCCCCTCGTTTCGTTGGTTGACTTAGGCATACGGAGTTCATTCCTAGTCTAAGATCAGATCGGACCAAGGGTTACAGTAGCAGGATCAGCAGCACGTAAAGGGGGACCCGACCGATCCCCGGCTTACGCATCCCGCCCCTCTGGTCGGCTGAACGCCTTCACGCTAGTTTCGTAGGTTGACTTAGGCATACAGAGTTCATTCCCAGTCTAAGGTCGGACCGGACCGAGGGTTGCGGCAGCACTTGCTGGGCTCAGGCATGTGCTGGTGCCGCATTTTTCTTTGTCAGGTCACCATCACCGGAGCATCGCCAAGAACCTGAGCGATGGCATTAGGGTTCCGGCGATCGGGGGGGTCGGGGGGGTGTGCGCACATGATGTACGATGGGTGCTGGTACTTGGCCCTTATACTGGCCCTCTATCCCTCATCAAACCTTGAGAACTCACACCCACTGAAGGAACATTTGAGATTTTACAGGTTTGCTGCCAGTACCATTAAAGTGTCTGAAATGGGGACACTTTTTTCAAATGGTCACAAAATCTTGTACACTTTGAGTTTTTAGCTGAATTTTTTTCTGCATGCCAAAAAAAATAGAAGGATCATGTCTACCAAGTTTGGAGCTAAAACTCCTTTTGAAAAAATTTTAAAAAATCTCGAACCGTAAAAGGTTTCCAAAATCGTGAAAAATAAAAAAGGAGTCGTCTTGCCATGAAACTTCACGTGAAGGCTTAAGGGACCATTGTGTGAATTTACAAGCCATAAAAATGGCATTGGCATGTAAAAATATGAAGATGTGCCTAAACCCACCTACCACCCTATCGATCCATGGCTTGCGCATCCCATCTCTCTAGCCGGCGTAGTGCCCACCCACCCATCCGCTCGTTTCGTCGGTTGGCTTAGGCATACGAAGTTCATTCCTAGTCTAAGATCAAATCAGACCAAGGGTTGTGGTAGCAGGATCGACAGCACGCAGAGGGGGACCCGACCGATCCTTGGCTTGCGCATCCCGTCCCTCTGGTCGGCTGAGCGCCCGCACGCTCGTTTTGTTGGTTGACTTAGGCACACGGAGTTCATTCCCAGTCTAAGCATATGGAGTTCATTCCCAGTCTAAGATTGGATCGGACCGAGCATTGCGACAGCAGATGCTGGGCTCGGGCATGTGCTGGTGCTGTATTTTTCTTCGTCGGGGCATCATCGTCGGAGCATCGCTGGAGAACCTGACCGGCGGTATTGGGGTTCCGAAGATCGGGGGGCCGGGGGGTGCACACATGTTGTGCGATGGGTGCCGGTACTTGGCCCTTATATTGGCCCCCTATCCCTTATTAAACCTTGAGAACTCAAACCCCCTTAAAGAGCATTTGAGATTTTACAGGTTTGCTGCCAGTAGCCATTAAAGTGTCTGGAATGGGGACACTTTTTTCAAATGGTCACAAAATCTTGTACACTTTGAGTTTTTAGCTGAATTTTTTTGTGCATGGCAACAAAAATAGAAGGATCATGTCTACCAAGTTTGGGGCTAAAACTCCTTTCGAAAAAATTTTAAAAAATCCCGAACCATAAAAAGCTTCAAAAATAGTGAAAAAGAGAAAACGAGTTGTTTTGCCATTAAACTTCATGTGAAGGCTTAAGGGACCATTTTATGAATTTAAAAGCCATAAAAATGGCATTGGCATGCAGAAATATGAAGATGTGCCTAAACCCACCTACCACCCTATCGATCCACAGCTTGCGCATCCCGTCTCTCTGGCCGGCGTAGTGCCCACCTGCCCGCCCACCCGCCCACCCGCCCGTCCACCCGCTTGTTTCATCGGTTGGCTTAGGCATACGAAGTTCATTCCCAGTCTAATATTGGACCGGACTGAGGGTTGCGGCAGTAAGATTGGTAGCACGCAGAGGGGGACCCGGCAGATCACTGGCTTGTGCATCCCATCCCTCTGGCCGGCTGAGAGCCCACACGCTCGTTTTGTGGGTTAAATTAGGCATACGGAGTTCATTCCCAGTCTAAGATCGGACTGGACTGAGGGTTGCAGCAGCACATGTTGGGCTCGGGCATGTGCTGGTGCCGCATTTTTCTTCGTCGGGGCACCATCGCCGAAGCATCGTCGAAGAACCTGACCGGCGGCATTAGCGTTTCGACGATCGAGGGGGTCGGGGGTGTGCGCACATGATGTGCGATGGGTGCCGGTACTTGGCCCTTATATTGGCCCCCTATCCCTCATCAAACCTCGAGAACTCACACCCCCTTAAAGACCATTTGAGATTTTACAGGTTTCCTGCCAGTAGGCATTAAAGTGTTTGACATGGGGACACTTTTTTCAAATGGTCACAAAATCCTGTACACTTCGAGTTTTTAGCTGATTTTTTTATGCATGCCAAAAAAAATACAAGGATCACGTCTACCAAGTTTGGGGACAAAACTCCTACCGAAAAAATTTTAAAAAATCCCGAACCGTAAAAAGTTTCAAAAATCATGAAAAATAGAAAACGGGTCGTGTTGCCATGAAACTTCACGTGAAGGCTTAAGCGACCATTGTATGAATTTACAAGCCATAAAAATGGCCTTGGCAAGCAGAAATATGAAGATGTGCCTAAACCCACCTACCACCCTATCGATCCATGACTTGCGCATCCCGTCTCTCTGGCCGACGTAGTGCCCGCCCGCTCGTTTCGTCTGTTGGCTTAGGCATACTGAGTTCATTCCCAGTCTAAGATCAGACCAGACTGAGGGCTATGGCAGTAGGCCCGACAGCACGTAGAGTGGGACCCGATCGATCCCCGGCTTACGCATCCCGCCCCTCTGGCCAGCTGAGCACTCGCACGCTTGTTTCGTGGGTTGACTTAGGCATACGGAGTTCATTCCCAGTTTAAGCATACGGAGTTCATTCCCAGTCTAAGATCAAACCAGACCGAGGGTTGCAGCAGCACATAGATGGGGACCCGGCCGATCCCCGGCTTGCGCATCCCGCCCCTCTGGCCGGCTGAGCGCCCGCACGCTCGTTTTGTGAGTTTACTTAGGCATATAGAGTTCATTCCCAGTCAAGCATATGGAGTTCATTCCCAGTCTAAGATCGGACCGGATCGAGGGTTGCAGCAGCACATGCTAGGCTCGAGCATGTGCCAGTGCCGCATTTTTCTTCAGCGAGGCACCATCGCCGGACCATCACCGGAGAACCTGACCGACGGCATTGGGGTTCCGCCGATCGGAGGGGTCAGGGAGGGTGTGCGCACATGATGTGTGATGGGTGCTGGTACTTGGCCCTTATATTGGCCCCCTATCCCTCATCAAACCCCGAGAACTCACACCCCCTTCAAGAGCATTTGAAATTTTACAGGTTTGCTGCCAGTAGCCATTAAAGTTCTGAAGTGGGGACACTTTTTTCAAAAGGTCGCAAAATCTTGTACACTTCAAGTTTTTAGCTGAATTTTTTTGTCCACGTCTACCAAGTTTGGGACCAAAACTACTTTTGAGAAAATTTTAAAAAATCTCGAACCGTAAAAAGTTTCAAAAATCATGAAAAATAGAAAACGAGTCGTCTTGCCATGAAACTTCACGTGAAGGCTTAAGGGACCATTGTATGAATTTACAAGCCATAAAAATGGCATTGGCACACAGAAATATGAAGATATCCCTAATCGCACCTACCACCCTATCGATCCACGGCTTGCGCATCCCGTCTCTCTGGTCGGCATAGTGCCTGCTCGCCCGTCCGCTCGTTTCGTCGGTTGGCTCAGGCATACGGAGTTCATTCTGAGTCTAAGATCAGACCAGACCGAGGGTTGTGGAAGCAGGATCGGCAGCACAGAAAGGGGGACCCGACCGATCCACGGCTTGTGCATCCTACCCCTCTAGCCGACTGAGCGCTCGCACGCTTGCTTCGTGGGTTGACTTAGGCATACGGAGTTCATTCCCAGTCTAAGCATATGGAGTTCATTCTCAGCATAAGATCAGACCAGACCGAGGGTTGCGGCAGCACATGCTGGGCTCGGGCATGTGCTGGTATCGCATTTTTCTTCATCGGGGCACCGTCGTCGGAGCATCGCCGGAGAACCTGACCGGTGGCATTGGCGTTCCGGTGATCGGGGGGGCCGGGGGGTTGTGCGCACATGATGTGCGATAGGTGCTGGTACTAGGCCCTTATATTGGCCCCCTATCCCTCATCAAACCTTGAGAACTGACACCTCCTTAAAGAGCATTTGAGATTTTACAGGTTTGCTGCTAGTAGCCATTAAAGTGTCTGATATGGGGACACTTTTTTCAAATGGTCACAAAATCTTGTACACTTTGATTTTTTAGCTGAATTTTTTTGTGCATGCCAACAAAAATACAACGATCCCGTCTACCAAGGTTGGGACCAAAACTCCTTTCGAAAAAATTTTAAAAAATCTCGAACCGTAAAAATTTTTGAAAATCGTGAAAAACAGAAAACGAGTCGTCTTGCCATGAAACTTCACGTGAAGGCTTAAGGGACCATTGTTTGAATTTACAAAAAATAAAAATGGCATTGGCACATAGAAACATGAAGACGTGCTTAAACCCACCTACCACCCTATTGATCAATGGCTTGCATAGCCCGTCTCTCTGGCCGGTGTAGTGCCCGTCCACCCGCTCGTTTCGTCGGTTGGCTTAGGCATATGGAGTTCATTCCTAGTCTAAGATCAAACCAGACCGAGGGTTGCGGTAGCAGGATCGGCAGCACGTAGAGAGGGACCTGACCGATCCTCGACTTGTGCATCCCGCCCCTTTGGCTAGTTGAGCACCCGGATGCTCGTTTTATGGGTTGACTTAGGCATATAGATTTCATTCCAAGTCTGAGATCAGACTGAGGGTTGCGGAAACAGTATCGGTAGCACGCAAAGGGGGACCCGAATGATCCTCGGCTTGCGCATCCTGCCCCTTTGGCCGGCTGAGCACCTGTATGCTCGTTTCATGGGTTGACTTAAGCATACAGAGTTCATTCCCAGTGTAAGCATACGAAGTTCATTCCCAGTCTAAGATCAGACCGGATCGAGGGTTACGACAGCAGGATCGGCAGCACCCAGAGGGGGACTCGACCGATCTCCGACATGTGCATCCTGCCCCTCTGGCCGGCTGAGCGCCCGCACGCTCGTTTTGTGGGTTGACTTAGGCATACGGAGTTCATTCCCAATCTAAGATCGGACCGGACCGAGGGTTACGGCAGCACATACTGGGCTCGGGCATGTGCTGGTGCCGCATTTTTCTTCGTCGAGGCACCATTAAGGGAGGATCGCCGGAACATCGCCAGAGAACCTGAGCGACGGCATTGGGGTTCCGGTGCTCGGGGCGGTCGGGGGGGCTGTGCGCACAAGATGTGTGATGGGTGCCGGTACTTGGCCCTTATATTGGCCCCCTATCCCTCATCAAACCTTGAGAACTAACACCCCCTTAAAGAGCATTTGAGATTTTACAGGTTTGTTGCCAGTAGCCATAAAAGTTTCTGAAATGGGGACACTTTTTTCAAAAGGTCGCAAAATCTTGTACACTTCGAGTTTTTAGCTGAATTTTTTTGTCCATGCCAACAAAAATACAAGGATCACATCTACCAAATTTGGGACCAAAACTACTTCCGATAAAATTTTAAAAAATCCCGAACCATAAAAAGTTTCAAAAATCATGAAAAATAGAAAACGAGTCGTCTTGCTATGAAACTTCACGTGAAGGCTTAAGGGACCATTGTATGAATTTACAAGCCATAAAAATGGTATTGGCACACAGAAATATGAAGATATCCCTAATCCCACCTATCACCCTATCGATCCACGGCTTGCGCATCCCGTCTCTCGGGCCGGCGTAGTGCCCGCCCGCCCGCCCGCTTGTTTCGTCGATTGGCTCAGGCATACGGAGTTCATTCCCAGTCTAAGATCAGACCAGACCGAGGGTTGCGGTAGCAAGATTGGGAGCACACAGAGGGGGACTCGGCCGAACCACGGATTGCGCATCCTACCCCTCTGGCCGGTTGAGTGCCCGCACGCTTGTTTCGTGGGTTGACTTAGGCATACGGAGTTCATTCCCAGTCTAAGCATACGGAGTTCATTTCCAACATAAGAACAGACCGGACCTAGGTTTGCAGCAACACATGCTGGGCTCGGGCTTGTGCTGGTGCCACATTTTTCTTCGTCTGCGTACTATCGTCGGAGCATCGCCGGAGAACCTGATTGGTGCCATTGGCGTTCCGGTGATCGGGGGGGCCGGGGGGTGTGTGCACATGATGTGCGATGGGTGCTGGTACTAGGCCCTTATATTGGCCCCCTATCCCTCATCAAACCTCGAGAACTAACACCCCCTTAAAGAGCATTTGAGATTTTACAGGTTTGTTGCCAATAGCCATTAAAGTTTCTGATATGGGGACACTTTTTTCAAAT
This sequence comes from Durio zibethinus, assembly GCF_047325235.1. Taxonomy (NCBI): domain Eukaryota; kingdom Viridiplantae; phylum Streptophyta; class Magnoliopsida; order Malvales; family Malvaceae; genus Durio; species Durio zibethinus. Next base: position 14,851,769 of record NC_143162.1, on the reverse strand, counting down.
GGTCACAAAATCTTGTACACTTTGATTTTTTAGCTGAATTTTTTTGTGCATGCCAACAAAAATACAACGATCCTGTCTACTAAGTTTGGGGCCAAAACTACTTCCAAAAAAATTATAAAAAATCCCGAACCGCAAAAATTTTTGAAAATCGTGAAAAATAGAAAACGAGTCGTCTTTCCATTAAACTTCACATGAAGGCTTAAGGGACCATTGTTTGAATTTACATGAAATAAAAATGGCATTGGCATGCAGAAATATGAAGATGTGCTTAAACCCACCTACCACCCTATTGATCCACGGCTTGCACATCCCGTCTCTCTGGCCTGTGTAGTGCCCGTCCGCCCGCTCGTTTCGTCGGTTGGCTTAGGCATATGGAGTTCATTCCCAATCTAAGATCAGACCAGACTGAGGGTTGCGGTAGCAGGATTGGTAGCACACTGAGGGGGACCCGACCGATCCCCGGCTTGCGCATCCTGCCCCTTTGGTCGACTGAGCACCCGCATGCTTGTTTTGTGGGTTGACTTAGGCATACGGATTTCATTCCTAGTCTAAGCATACAGAGTTCATTCCCAGTCTAAGATTAGACTAAAACGAGGGTTGCAGCAGTACATGCCAGGTCGGGAATGTGCTGGTGTCGTATTTTTCTTCACCAGGGCACCATCGTCGGAGCATCGCTGGAGAACCGGACCGACGGTATTGGGGTTCCAATGATTGGGGGGCCGGGGGGTGTGCGCACATGATGTGCGATGGGTGCTGGTACTTGGCCCTTATATTGGCCCCCTATCCCTCATCAAACCTCGAGAACTCACACCCCCTTAAAGAGCATTTGAGATTTTATAGGTTTGCTGCCAGTAGCCATTAAAGTGTCTGAAATGGGGACACTTTTTTCAAATGGTCACAAAATCTTGTACAGTTTGAGTTTTTAGCTGAATTTTTTTTGTGCATGCCAACAAAAATACAAGGATCCCGTCTACCAAGTTTGAACCAAAACTGCTTCTGAAAAAATTTTAAAAAATCTCGAACCGTAAAAAGTTTCAAAAATCTTGAAAAATAGAAAACGAGTCGTCATGCCATGAAACTTCACGTGAAGGCTTAAGGGACCATTGTATGAATTTAAAAGCCATAAAAATGGCATTGGCACGCAGAAATATGAATATGTGCCTAAACCCACCTACCATCCTATCGATCCACGGCTTGCGCATCCTGTCTCTCTGGCCGACGTAATGCCCGCCCGCCCGCCTGCCCGCTCGTTTCGTCGGTTGGCTTAGGCATACGGAGTTCATTCTCAGTCTAAGATCAGACCGGACCGAGGCTTGCAGCAGTACGATCGGTAGCACACAGAGGGAGACCCGATCGATCCCCGGCTTATGCATCCCCCCCTTCTGGCCGGCTGAGCACCCGCACGCTCATTTCGTGGGTTGACTTAAGCATACGGAGTTCATTCCCAGTCTAAGCATACAGAGTTCATTCCCAGTCTAAGATCAGACTGGAACGAGGGTTACGGCAGCACATGCCAGGCTCGGAAATGTGCTAGTGCCGTATTTTTCTTCGTCGGGGCACCATCGCTGGAGCATTGCTGGATAACCTGATCGACGGCATTGGGGTTCCGGCGATCGGGGTGGCTGAGGGGGTGTGCGCACATGATGTGCGATGGGTGCTGGTACTTGGCACTTATATTGGCCCCCTATCCCTCATCAAACCTCAAGAACTGACACCCCCCTAAAGAGCATTTGTATTTTATAGGTTTGCTGCCAGTAGCCATTAAAGTGTCTGAAATGGGGACACTTTTTTCAAATGGTAACAAAATCTTGTACAGTTCGAGTTTTTAGCTGAATTTTTTTGTGCATGCCAACAAAAATACAAGGATCCCGTCTACCAAGTTTGAACCAAAACACCTTCTGAAAAAATTTTAAAAAATCTCCAACCGCAAAAAGTTTCATAAACAGTGGAAAATAGAAAACGAGTCGTCATGCCATGAAACTTCACGTGAAGGCTTAAGGGACCATTGTATGAATTTAAAAGCCAAAAAAATGGCATTGGCACGCAAAAATATGAATATGTGCCTAAACCTACCTGTCATCCTATCGATCCACGGCTTACGCATCCCGTCTCTCTGGCCGACGTAGTGCTCACCGCCCGCTCGTTTCGTCGGTTGGGTTAGGCATACAGAGTTCATTCCCAGTCTAAGATCAGACCAGACCAAGGGTTGCAGCAGCAAGATCGACAGCACGTAGAGGGGGACTCGATCGATCCCCGACTTACGCATCCCCCCTTTCTGGCCGGCTGAGCGCCCACACGCTCGTTTCATGGGTTGACTTAAGCATACGGAGTTCATTCCTAGTCTAAGCATACAGAGTTCATTCCCAGTCTAAGATCGAACAAGAGCGAGGGTTGTGGCAGCACATGCTGGGCTCGGGAATGTGCTGGTGCAACATTTTTCTCTGTCGGGGCACCATCGTCGGAGCATCGCCGGATAACCTAACCGACGGCATTGAGGTTCTGATGATCGGGGGGCTGGGGGTGTGCGCACATGATGTGCGATGGGTGCTGGTACTCGGCCCTTATATTGGCTCCCTATCCCTCATCAAACCTCAAGAACTCACACCCCCTTAAAGAGCATTTGAGATTTTGCAGGTTTGCTGCCAGGAGCCATTAAAGTGTCTGAAATGGGGACACTTTTTTCAAATGGTCACAAAATCTTGTACAGTTCGAGTTTTAAGCTGAAATTTTTTGTGCATGCCAACAAAAATACAAGGATCCGTCTACCAAGTTTTGGGAAAAAACTCCTTCCAAAAAAATTTTAAAAAATCTCGAACCAGAAAAAGTTTCAAAAATCGTGAAAAATAAAAAAAGAATGGTCTTGCCATGAAACTTCACGTGAAGGCTTAAGGGACCATTGTATGAATTTACAAGCCATCAAAATGGCATTGGCATGCAGAAATATGAAGATGTGCCTAAACCCACCTACCACCCTATCGATCCACGGCTTGCGCATCCCGTCTCTCTGGCCGGCGTAGTGCCCGCCTGCCCGCCTACTCGTTTCGTCGGTTGGCTTAGGCATACGGAGTTCATTCCTAGTCGAAGATTGGACCAGATCGAGGGTTGCGATAGCAGGATGGCCAGCACGTAGAGGGGGACTTGGCCGATCCCCGACTTGCGCATCCCGCCCCTCTGGCCAACTGATCGCCCGCACGCTTGTTTCGTCGGTTGACTTAGGCATAGGGAGTCATTCCCAGTCTAAGCATACGGAGTTCATTCCCAGTCTGAGATCGGATGGGACCGAGGGTTGTGATAGTAGATGCTGGGCTCGGGCATGTGCTGGTGTCGCATTTTTCTTCACCGGGGCACCATCGCCGGAGCATCGCCGGAGAACCTAACAGGCGGCATTGGGGTTCCGGTGATCGGGGGGCCCGGGGGGGTGTGCGCACATGATGTGCGATGGGTGCTGGTACTTCACCCTTATATTGGCCCCTTACCCCTCATCAAACCTCGAGAACTCACACCCGCTTAAAGAGCATTTGAGATTTTACAGGTTTGCTGTCAGTAGCCATTAAAGTGTCTGAAATGTGGACACTTTTTTCAAATGGTCACAAAATCTTTTACACTTCGATTTTTTTGCTGAATTTTTTTGTGCATACCAACAAAAATACAGGGATCACGTCTACCATGTTTTGGGCCAAAACTGCTTTCAAAAAGATTTTAAAAAATCTCAAACCGTAAAAAGTTTCAAAAATCGTGAAAAATAGAAAACGAGTCGTCTTGCCATGAAACTTCACGTGAAGGCTTAAGGGACCATTGTATGAATTTACAAGCCATAAAAATGGTATTAGCACATAGAAATATGAAGATTTGCCTTAACGCACCTACCACCCTATCGATCCACGGCTTACACACCTCGTCTCTCTGGCCAGCGTAGTGCCCGCCCGTCCGCCCGCTAATTTCGTCGGTTGGCTTAGGCATACGAAGTTCATTCCTAGTCTAATATTGCACAGGACCGAGGGTTGTGGCAGCAGGATTGGTAGCACACAGAGGGGGACCTGACCGATCCCTGACTTCCGCATCCCACCCTTTTAGCCGGCTGAGCGCCCGCACGCTCGTTTCGTGGGTTGACTTAGGAATACGGAGTTCATTCCCAGTCTAAGCATACGGAGTTCAGTGAAAGTCTAAGATCGGATCAGACCGAGGGTTGCGACAGCACATGCTGGGCTCGGGCATGTGCTGGTGTCGCATTTTTCTTTGTCGGGGCACCATCGTCGGAGCATCACCGGAGAACCTGACTGACGGCATTGGGGTTCCGACGATCGGGGGGGCCGGAGGGGTGTGCACACATGATGTGTGATGGGTGCTGGTACTTGGCCCTTATATTGGCCCCCTATCCCTCATCAAACCTGAAGAACTCACACCCCCTTAAAGAGCATTTCAGATTTTACAGGTTTGCTGCCAGTAGCCATTAAAGTCTCTAAAATGGGGAAACTTTTTTCTAATGTTCACAAAATCTTGTACACTTCGAGTTTTTAGCTGAATTTTTTGTGCATGCCAACAAAAATAAAAGGATCACGTCTACCAAGTTTGGGGCCAAAACCCCTTCTGAAAAAATTTTAAAAAATTTCGAACCGTAAAAAGTTTCAAAAATCATGAAAAATAAAAAACAAGTCGTCTTGCCATGAAACTTCACGTCAGGGCTTAGGGGACCATTGTATGGATTTACAAGCCATAAAAATGGCATTGGCACACAGAAATATGATGATGTGCCTAAACCCACCTACCACCATATCGATCCACGGCTTGCGCATCCTATCTCTCTGGCCGGAGTAGTGCCTGCCTGCCCGCCCGCTCGTTTCGTCAGTTGGCTTAGGCATATGGAGTTCATTCCAGGTCTAAGATCAGACCAGACTGAGGGTTGTGGCAGCAGGATTGGTAGCACGTAGAGGGGGACCCCGCCGATCCCCGGCTTGCACATCCTACCCCTCTAGCCGGCAGAGCGCCCGCACGCTCATTTCATGGGTTGACTTAGGCATACGAAGTTCATTCCCAGTCTAAGCATATAGAGTTCATTCCCAATCTAAGATCGGATCAGATCGAGGTTTGCGGTAGCACATGCTGGCCTCGGGCATGTGCTGGTGCCGTATTTTTCTTCGTTGGGGCACCATCGTTGGAGCATCGTCGGAGAACCTGACCGATAACATTGGGGTTCCGACGATCGGGGGGGCCGGGGGGGTGTGCATACATGATGTGCGATGGGTGCTGGTACTTGGCCCTTATATTTGTCCCCTATCCCTCATCAAACCTCGAGAACTCACAACCCCTTAAAGAGCATTTGAGATTTTACAGGTTTGCTACCAGTAGCCATTAAAGTGTTTGAAATGGGGACACTTTTTTCAAATGGTCACAAAATCTTGTACACTTCGAGTTTTTAGCTGAATTTTTTTATGCATGCCAACAAAAATACAAGGATCATGTCCACCAAGTTTGGGGCCAAAACTCTTTCCAAAAAAGTTTTAAAAGATCCTGAACCGCAAAAAGTTTCAAAAATCGTGAAAAATAGAGAATGAGTCGTCTTGCCAAGAAACTTCATGTGAAGGCTTAAGCGACAATTGTACGAATTTAGAAGCCATAAAAATGGCATTGGCATGCAGAAATATGAAGATGTGCCAAAACCCACCTACCACCCTATCGATCCACGGCTTGCGCATCCCGTCTCTCTGGCTGGCGTAGTGCCCGCCCACCCACCTGCTCATTTTGTCGGTTGGCTTAAGCATACGGAGTTCATTCCGTGTCTAAGATCAGACCGGACCGAGGGTTGCGATAGCACATGCTAGGCTCGGCCATGTGCTGTGCCAAATTTTTCTTCGTTGAGGCACCATCGTCGGAGCATCGCTAGAGAACCTGACCGGCGGCATTGGGGTTCCGACGATCGGGGGGGCCGGAGGGGTGTGCGCACATGATGTGTGATGGGTGCTGGTACTTGGCCCTTATATTGGCCCCCTATCCCTCATCAAACCTCGAGAACTCACACCCCCTTAAAAAGCATTTGAGATTTTACAGGTTTGCTGCCAGTAGCCATTAAAGTGTCTGAAATGGAGACATTTTTTTCAAATGGTCACAAAATCTTGTACACTTCGAGTTTTTAGCTGAAATTTTTTGTGCATGCCAACAAAAATACAAGGATAACGTCTACCAAGTTTGTGGCCAAAACTCCATCCGAAAAAATTTTAAAAAATCCCAAACCGTAAAAAGTTTCAAAAATCATGAAAAACAAAAAACGAGTCGTCTTGCCATGAAACTTCACGTGAAGGCTTAAGGGACCATTGTATGAATTTACAAGCCATAAAAATGGCATTGGCACACAGAAATATGAAGATGTGCCTAAACGCACCTACCACCCTATCGATCCATTGCTTGCGCATCCCGTCTCTCTGGCCGGCGTAGTGCCCTTCCACCCATCCGCCCGCTAGTTTCGTCGGTTGGCTCAGGCATACGGAGTTCATTCCCAGTCTAAGATCGTATCAGATCGAGGGTTGCGGCAGCAGGATCGATAGCACGCAGAGGGGGACCCGGTTGATCCCCAGCTTGCGTATCCCGCCCTCTGGCCGGCTGAGCGCCCGCATGCTCGATTCGTGGGTTGACTTAGGCATATAGAGTTCATTCCCAGTCTAAGCATATGGAGTTCATTCTTAGTCTAGGATCGGATCGGACCGAGGGTTGCGGCAGCACATTCTGGGCTCGGGCATGTGCTGGTGTCGCATTTTTCTTCACTAGGGCACCATTGCCCGAGCATCGTCGGAGAACCTGATCGACGGCATTGGGGTTTCGAGGATCGAGGGGGCCGAGGGGGTGTGCGCACATGATGTGCGATGAGTGCTGGTACTTGGCCCTTATATTGGCCCCCTATCCCTCATCAAACCTCGAGAACTCACATCCCCTTAAAGGGCATTTGAGATTTTAAAGGTTTGCTGCCAGTAGCCATTAAAGTGTCTGAAATGGGGACACTTGTTTCAAATGGTCACCAAATCTTGTACACTTTTAGTTTTTCGCTGAATGTTTTTTTGCGTGCCAACAAAATACAAGGATCATGTCTACCAAGTTTGGGGCCAAAATGCATTCCGAAAAAATTTTAAAAATCTCGGACCGCAAAAAGTTTCAAAAATCATGAAAAATAAAAAATGAGTCGTCTTGCAATGAAACTTCACGTGAAGGCTTAAGGGACCATTGTATGAATTTACAAGCCAGAAAAATGGCATTGGCACACAGAAATATGAAGATGTGCCAAAACCCACCTACCACCCTATTGATCCTTGGTTTGCACATCCCGTCTCTCTAGCCGACGTAGTGCCCGCCCGCCCGGCATTGGGGTTTCGACGAACGGGGGGTTGGGGCGAGTGTGCGCTCATGATGTGCGATGGGTGCTGGTACTTGGCCCGCATATGGAGTTCATTCCCAGTCTAAGCATATGGAGATCATTCCCAGTCTAAGATCGAACCGGACCGAGGGTTACGACAACAGGATCGGCAACACGCAGAGGGGGACCCAACTGATCCCCGACTTGTGCATCCCACCCCTCTAGCCGACTGAATGCCCGCATGCTCGTTTCATGGGTTGACTTAGGCATACGGAGTTCATTCCCAGTCTAAGCATACGGAGTTCATTCCCAGTCTAAGATCGAACCAGACCGAGGGTTACGATAGCATATGCTGGGCTCGAGCATGTGTAGGTGCTGGTACTTGATCGGAGGGGCGGGGGGGGTGTGCGCACATGATGTGTGATGGGTGCTGGTACTTGAACGTTATATTGGCCCCCTATCCCTCATCAAACCTTGAGAACTCACACCCCCTTAAAGAGCATTTGAGATTTTACAAGTTTGCTGCCAGTAGCCATTAAAGTGTCTGAAATGGGGACACTTTTTTCAAATGATCACAAAATCTTGTACACTTTGAGTTTTTAGCTAAAATGTTTTGTGCATGCCAAGAAAAATACAAGGAACAGGTCTACAAAGTTTGGGGCCAAAACTCTTTCCGAAAAAAATTTGAAAAATCTCGAACCGTAAAAAGTTTCAAAAATCATGAAAAATAGAAAACGAGTCGACTTGCCATGAAACAACACGTGAAGGCTTAAGGGACCATTGTATGAATTTACAAGCCATAAAAATGGCGGTTGGCATGCAGAAATATGAAGATGTGCCTAAACCGACCTACCACCCTATCGATCCACGGCTTGCGCATCCTGTCTCTCTGGCTGGCGGGGTTGGCTTAGGCATACGGAGTTCATTCCCAGTCTAGGATTGGACCGGACTAATGGTTGCGGCAGCAGGATTGACAGCACATAGAGCAGGATCGAGATGTACGCTCGTTTCATGGGTTGACTTAGGCATATGGAGTTCATTCCCAGTCTAAGCATACGGAGTTTATTCCTAGTCTAAGATCGGACCAGACCGAGGGTTGCGGCAGCACATGCTAGGCTCGGGCTTGTGCTGGTGCCGCATTTTTCTTCGTTGGGGCACCATCGCCAGAGCATCACCAGAGAACCTGACTGGCGACATTAGGGTTCCGATGATCGGGGGGGCTGGGGGGCTGTGCGCACATGATATACGATGGATACTGGTACTTGGCAGTTATATTGGCCCCCTACCCTCAACAAACCTCAAGAACTCACACCCCCTTAAAGAGCATTTGAGATTTTACTGGTTTGCTGCCAGTAGCCATTAATGTGTCTGAAATGAGGACACTTTTTTCAACTGGTCACAAAATCTTGTACACTTAGAGTTTTTAGCTGCATTTTTTTGGGCGTGCCAACAAAAATACAGGGATCACGTCTACCAAGTTTGGGGCCAAAACTCCTACCAAAAAAATTTTAAAAGATCCCGAACCGAAAAAGTTTCAAAAATCATGAAAAATAAAAAACGAGTCGTCTTGCCATGAAACTTCACGTGAAGGCTTAAGGGACCATTGTATGAATTTACAAGCCATAAAAATGGCATTGGCACGTAGAAATATGAAGATGTGCCTAAACCCACCTACCAGCCTATCGATCCACGGCTTACGCATCCCGTCTCTCTGGCCGGCGTAGTGTCCACCCGCCCGCCCGCCCGCTCGTTTCGTCGGTTAGGTTAGGCATACGGAGTTCATTCCCAGTCTAAGATTGGACCGAATCGAGGGTTGCGGCAACAGGATCGGTAACACGCAGAGAGGGACCCAGCCGATCCCCGACTTGCTCATCCCACCCCTCTGGCCGACTGAACGCCCGCACGCTCGTTTCATGGGTTGACTTAGGCATAGGGAGTTCATTCCCAGTCTAAGCATACGGAGTTCATTCCCAGTCTAAGATCAGACCAGACCGAGGGTTGCGACAGCATATGCTGGGCTCGGGCATGTGCTGGTGCTGCATTTTTCTTCGTCGGGGCACCATCGTAGGAGCATCGCTGGAGAACTTGACCGACGACATTGGGGTTTCGATGATCGGAGGGGCCGGGGGGTGTGCACACATGATGTGTGATGGGTGCTGGTACTTGAACCTTATATTGGCCCCATATCCCTCATCAAACCTCGAGAACTCACACCCCCTTAAAGAGCATTTGAGATTTTACAGGTTTGCTGCCAATAGCCATTAAAGTGTTTGGAATGGGGACATTTTTTCCAAATGGTCCGAAAATCTTCTATACTTCGAGTTTTTAGCTGAATTTTTTCTGCATGCCAACAAAAATACAAGGATCACGTCTACCATGTTTGCGGCCAAAAATCATTCCAAAAAAATTTTAAAAAATCTCGAACCGCAAAAAGTTTCAAAAATCGTGAAAAATAGAAAACGAGTCGTCTTGCCATGAAACTTCACGTGAAGGCTTAAGGGACCATTGTATGAATTTACAGGCCATAAAAATGGCATTGGCATGCAAAAATATAAAGATGTGCCTAAACCCACCTACCACCCTATCGATCCACGGCTTGCACATCCCGTCTTTCTGGCCGGCACAGTACCCACCCGCTCGTGTCATCGGTTGGCTTAGGCATACAGAGTTCATTCCCAATCTAACATCAGATCGAACCAAGGGTTGCGGCAGCAGGATCGACAGCACACAGAGGGGGACACGACCGATCCCTGGCTTGCACATCCTGCCCTCTGGCCAGCTGAGCGCCCACACGCTCGTTTCATGGGTTGACATAGGCATACGGAGTTCATTCCCAGTCTAAGCATACGGAGTTCATTCCCAATCTAAGATCAGACCGGACCGAGGGTTGTGGCAGCACATGCTAGGCTCGGGCATGTGCTGGTGCCAAATTTTTCTTCGTCGGGGCACCATCATCGGAGCATCGTCGAAGAACCTGACTGGCGGCATTGGGGTTCCGGTGATCGAGGGGCCCGGGGGGGTGTGCGCACATGATGTGCGATGGGTGTTAGTACTTGGCCCTTATATTGGCCCCCTATCCCTCATCAAACCTCGAGAACTCACACCCCCTTAAAGTGCATTTGAGATTTTACAGGTTTGCTGGCAGTAGCCATTAAAGTGTCTAAAATGGGGACACCTTTTTCAAATAATCACAAAATCTTGTACACTTCGAGTTTTTAGGTGAATTGTTTTATGCATGCCAACAAAAATACAGGCATCATGTCTACAAGTTTGGGGCCAAAACTCCTTCCGAAAAAATTTTAAAAAATCCTGAACCATAGAAACTTTTGAAAATCGTGAAAAATAGAAAATGAGTCGTCTTACCAAGAAACTTCACATGAAGGCTTAAGGGACCATTGTATGAATTTACAAGCCATCAAAATGGCATTGGCATGTAGAAATATGAAGATGTGCCTAAACCAACCTACCACCCTATTGATCCACGGCTTGCGCATCCCGTCTTCCTGGCCGGCATAGTGCTCGCCCGCCCGCTCGCCCGTGCGCTCATTTCGTCGATTGGCTTAGGCATATGGAGTTCATTCCCAGTCTAAGATCAGATCAAACCGAAGGTTGCGGCAGCACATGCTGGGGTCGGGCATGTGCTGGTGCCGCATTTTTCTTCATCGGGGCACCATCGCCAGAGAACTTGATCGGCGGCATTGGGGTTCCGGCGATCCGGGGGGCCGGGGGGGTGTGCACACATGATGTGCGATGGGTGCTGGTACTTGGCCCTTATATTGGCCCCATGTCCCTCATCAAGCCTCAAGAACTCCCATCCCCTTAAAGAGCATTTGAGATTTTACAAGTTTGCTGCCAGTAGCCATTAAAGTGTCTGAAATGGGGACACTTTTTTCAAATGGTCACAAAATCTTGTACACTTCGAGTTTTTACCTGAATTTTTTTGTGCATGCCAAAAAAAATACAAGGATTATGTCTACCAAGTTTGGGGCCAAAACTGCTTTCGAAAAAATTTTAAAAAATCTCGAACCGCAAAAAGTTTCAAAAATAATGAAAAATAGAAAACGAGTCGTCTTGCCATGAAACTTCACGTGAAGGCTTAAGGGATCATTGTATGAATTTACAAGCCATAAAAATGGCATTGGCACACAGAAATATGAAGATGCGCCTAAACCCACCTACCACGCTATCGATCCACGGCTTGCGCATCCCATCTCTCTAGCCGACTTAGTGCCCACCCGCCCACCCGCACGTTCATTTCGTCGGTTGGCTTAGGCATACGGAGTTCATTCCCAATCTAAGATTGGACCAGACTGAGGGTTGCGACAGCAAGATCGGTAGCACACAGAGGGGGACCCGACCAATCCTCGGTTTACGCATCCCGCCCTCTGGCCGGATGAGCACCCGCACGCTCGTTTCGTGGGTTGACTTAGGTATACGGAGTTCATTCCATGTCTAAGCATACGGAGTTCATTCAAGTCTAAGATCAGACCAGCTCGAGGGTTGCGGCAGCACATGCTGGGCTCGGGCATGTGCTGGTGTCGCATTTTTCTTCGTCGAGGCACCATCGTCGGAGCATCGTCGGAGAACTTGACCGGTGGCATTGGGGTTTCGGCGATCGGGGGGCCGGGGGGTGTGCGCACATGATGTGCAATGGGTGCTGGCACTTGGCCCTTATATTGGCCCCCTATCCCTCATCAAACCTTGAGAACTCACACCCCCTTAAAGAGCATTTGAGATTTTACAGGTTTGCTGCCAGTAGCCATTAAAGTGTATGAAATGGGGACACTTTTTTCAAATGGTCACAAAATCTTCTACACTTCGAGATTTTAGCTGAATTTTTTTGTGCATTCCAACAAAAATACAGGGATCATGTCAACCAAGTTTGGGGCTACAACTCCTTTCGAAAAAATTTGAAAAAATCCTGAACCTTAAAAATTTTCCAAAATCATGAAAAATAGAAAACGAGTCGTCTTGCCATGGAACTTCACGTGAAGGCTTAAGGGACCATTGTATGAAATTACAAGCCATAAAAATGGCATTGGCATGCAGAAATGTGAAGATGTGCCTAAACCCACCTACCACCCTATCGATCCACGGCTTGTGCATCCCGTCTCTCTGGCCGGTGTACCTGTAAAGCTATATCTCTTCATCTCTGGGCGTATTCTTTAAAAGACTCATTTGCTTTTTTCTCTAGATTCTATAAAGACAAACGATCAGGGACCAAATCGATGATATATTGATACTGATCGATGAAATCATGTGCCATATCACTCCAAGAGCGAATATGGGTCCTATCCAGCTGAACATACCACCTGGCTGCAGAGCCAGTAAGGCTATCTTGGAAGACATGCATCAAGAGTTTTTCATCATGTGCATGAGTTGCCATTTTTTGACAATACATTGTGATGTGAGTTTTGGGGCACTTTGTACCATCATATTTTTCAAATTTCGGTACTTTAAACTTATCAGGGATAACCATATCAGGAACTAAGCAGAGCCCAGCAGCATCAACTGACCCATAAAAGCTAAATCCTTCTACACCCCATAGCCTTTGCTCTAGCATGCTAATCTTGGAACTTTCCTATACTTCCACTCTCATCTTTTTTTTTCCTTCTCTTTTAAATCATCTAGATCAGGAATTGGTTCTACTGCTTTTTTAGTGAATACAGGATTTATATAGCTATTATACTACCCTGGGTTGAAAGCTGATGGCATTCCAGGATATGCAAAATGTTATGGCAGGACCTCTTAAGCAGACTGGGCTTGAGGTGGGCCAAAACCTGGAGGATACAAAGGGTCAGCCACATCTTGTTGGCTTGTATTTCCTTTAACTCCTTTTCCTTTATTCATGTTATTAAGAGCCTCTAGAATCTTGCTTAGTTCACTTTTAATCTTCTCCTGAGCTTTTTCTAGCTTTTCAAATCTATGAGAACTTTTCTCCTCCATTTGCCTTGCTTTGGATCTTGTGTTGTATGGATGAGCAGGGTTTTCGCTAGATGGAGCTATCCTCGGACCTTGAGTACCATACTTATGATTAGAAATGTTATGCTGTGCCTTATGTATGATGCTTTGATACACAAAAAAAATGTACATTTTTCTAAATGAAATCTAGTATGAAATGAATGTAAATGATTGTGTTAAAACATGATCATGAAAATAATGCAGATGCATAAAATTAGACAAACAACATAGTTAGTTCCATGGATGAAATGAAAGTGATGCTAATGCATAATGTTACATATGATACTGAAAATGATACACAAAGTTAAACAATCAAAATGGTTAGATAAACACCTTTTTTGTGTCTTAATTTCAGGGTATATCTATCATTAGGTAGAAAGGGCTCTATCTTAGGTTTAGGCATTCTTAAGGTTCACAAAGTTAAACAATCAAAATGGTTAGATAAACACCCTTTTTGTGTCTTAATTTCAGGGTATATCTATCATTAGGTAGAAAGGGCTCTATCCTAGGTTTAGGCATTCTTAAGGTTCACTATATGCAGTTTTAAAGTCAAAGTCTAAAGGTCCTCAAATTGTTCCTTACATCTTTGTCCATCACAGACTAGTAAGGCACCCTAATCCTCGCCCATTACAGGCTACAAGCGGAAAAGGTTCAATTTGAGTGGGAGTGTTTCGCTAGCCACTGCGGAGGCATTAAACCTCACGAAAGCAATAGGTACTTTACTCCCTCCTAGAGGGACGGAGCTCAGGTGTAGAGCTCATGTTATGCACATTCACATGAATGACATAATTAACAAAGCAAATAAACATAAATGAATAATAACACATATATACAGAAGGGTTCAATTTTATTAGGCTTTTGGATAACACAAATTATTTGCTGGCTTGACTCTCAAGGTCCCCAGTGGAGTCACCAAGCTGTCATAACGTCTAGATCTGGGGATCTATCGCTAGACATTGACTTTTAGGGAGTCGCCACCAATCTTTTTTTATCTAGGTGCGATTGGCCACCTAAGGAATCTATTCTTTCAGGGAACACCTAAGTTTAGGGTCCCCAAAAGAATAGGTTCAGGTCTACAAACCAGAACAGGGTTCGGGAGTTCGGTTACGTGTGAGGAAGGTTATAGCACCCTCACAACGCCCATCAAAAGATGGTACCAGCTTAAATTTGTGTTATCCAATTAGCCTTAAAATTTTACCAAGTAATTAATTATTGGAAATTTTTCTCAATTGACTCTAATACTTTTAGCAGAAAATTAAGAAAATTCCCTCACCTCAAGAGTATGCAAGAAAAAACTACTATTTCACTTGTAGAGACTCTGTCGTCGGATTGGTTAAAGAAAAATCAAAATCAAAATCAAAATAGAAAGGAAGGAGAAAATGATTGTTTTTGTGTAGGAAAATTGATACTTTCAACTTTTCCTCAAAAACCCTTTTTTTTGAAAATTTATTTTTAAGGAAAATTGATATTTTCAACTTTTCCCTAAAAATATTTTGTTTGAAAATTTATTTTTAAGGAAAATTGATACTTTCAACTTTTCCCTAAAAATATTTTTTTGGAAATTTTGATTTTCAAGGAAAATTGATACTTTCAACTTTTCCCTAAAAATATTTTTTTTGGAAATTTTGATTTTTATTTAAAGAAAATAGAATAAAATAAAAATGAAAATAAATAAAGATAAAAAATAAAGAAAAGTAAAATAAAAATAAAAATAAGATAAAAAAATCTAATCTAATAAATAAATAAATAAATAAAAAATTTTGAAAAAAAAAAAAAAACTGGAGCGGCTCAGCTATCGGCTCGACTCGGCTCGGCTCGGCTCAAAGAAGAGAAACGGCTCAGGTGGGCGGCTTGGAGCTCGGCTTGGCTCGACTCGGCTTGGAGGGGGTAGACACACGCGTAGGTCAGGAAGCGGGTCGACGTTCGGGTCAGGTCAGATCTCGACAAAACGCGCGGATCTTCTGGGTTATTTAAGGCCAAAACGATGTCATTTTGAAAGGGTATAAAATGCACTTCCCTCTATTTTTTGGCAGAACGCTCCTCCCCTCTCTCTCTCTCCTTCCTTTTTCCTCTCCCTTCTCTCTAAAACCTAAAGAACTTCGGTTGAATATCCGTCGAATTCTGGAAAATGTGGCCAGAATCTGGAAAATTTCACCGGAAGTTCATCGAAAGTTGGTCGGAAGATCACCGGTTTTTGGGATTCTTCGTTGGAAACTGGGCAGGTCATCGAAAACTTCAAGTTTGGTCAGAATTTTCACCGAAAAATTCAAACTTCGTCGGAAAATTCACCGGAATCTGGAATTTCCAGAAAAAAAATCACCAAAAAAACTTCAAAAAAATTCTTCTCACTCACAGAACACTCCTAAACCCTTTCTTAGCTCTCTATACGCCCCTATTCTCTCAATCAGTAGCTTTTGCTTACTGTTTTCTTTGTGTGTTCTTCATTCTGTTCTAGAGGTGCCTTTTATAGGGATTGATCAGGAGTTCCTGATCAATCCCAATTCCTCCTTGGACGGGAATTCAATATTTGAATCCAACTGGATTCTTCTGATTGAATTCCCATTCACAGTGGGATTCTTCAACTTTCAACCCCAGCCCTCAAAAAAGGAAAAAAATAATAACAATAATAATAATCGGATAAATAAAAAAAATCAGATAAATGAATAAAATAAAATTAACAGATAATTAAAAAATAAAATAAAATAAATCCAAAAATATTACGAGAAAAAAAAATAAATTATAATATAATAATAAATAAATAACTATATAAATAAATTACATATAAATATTAACAGAAAAAAATAAAGATATACATAATAATAATAATAAATAATAAAATACATAAAATACAAAAGAAGGAAAAAGAAAAAAAAAATACAAGGTAAAAAATTGAATTGGGCTATACCCATTTAGGCCAAGCCCAATTGATCTGGGCCAGGACCCAATTGGGTGTCTACACTCCTTCCGAAAAAATTTTAAAAAATCTCGAACCGCAAAAAGTTTTGAAAATCATGAAAAATAAAAAACGAGTCGTCTTGCCATGAAACTTCACGTGAAGGCTTAAGGGACCATTGTATGAATTTACAAGCCATAAAAATGGCATTGGCATGTAAAAATATGAAGATGTGCCTAAACCCACCTACCACCCTGTCAATCCACGGCTTGCGCATCCCGTCTCTCTAGCCGACGTAGTGCCCGCCCGCCCGCTCGCTCGTTTCGTCGGTTGGCTTAGGCATACGGAGTTCATTCCTAGTCTAAGATCAGACCGGACTAAGGGTTGCGATAGCAGAATCAGCAGCACGCAGAAGGGGACCCGACCGATCCTCGGCTTGCGCATCCCGCCCTTCTGGCCGGTTGAGCACCTGCACGCTCGTTTCGTGAGTTGACTTAGGCATACGGAGTTCATTCCCAGTCTAAGATCGGACTGGACCGAGGGTTGCGGCAGCACATGCTGGGCTCGGGCATGTTCTGGTGCCACATTTTTCTTCACCGTGGCACCATCGTCGGAGCATCGTCGAAGAACCTAACCGACGGCATTGGGGTTCCGGCAATCGGGGGGCCGGGGGGGAGTGCGCACAAGATGTGCGATGGGGTGCTGGTACTTGGCCCTTATATTGGCCCCCTATCCCTCATCAAACCTCGAGAACTCACTCCCCCTTAAAGAGCGTTTGAGATTTTATAGGTTTGCTGCCAGTAGCCATTAAAGTGTCTCAAATGGGGATACTTTTTTCAAATGGTCACAAAATCTTGTACACTTTGAGTTTTCAATTGATTTTTTTTGTGCATGCCAACAAAAATACAAGGATCACGTCTACCAAGTTTGGGGCCAAAACTCCTTCCAAAAAAATCTTAAAAAATCTCGAACCACAAAAAGTTTTGAAAATCGTGAAAAATAGAAAACGAGTCGTCTTGCCATGAAACTTCACGTGAAGGCTTAGGGGACCATTGTATGAATTTACAAGCCATAAAAATGGCATTGGCATGCAGAAATATGAAGATGTGCCTAAACCCACCTACCACCTTATCGATACACGGCTTGCGTATCCCGCCTCTCTGGCCGACATAGTGACCGCCCGCTCGTTTCGTCGGTTGGCTTAGGTATACGAATTCATTCCCAGTCTAAGATCGAATTGGACTGAGGGTTGCGGCACCAGGATCGGCAGCACGCAGAGGTGGGCCCGACCGATCCCTGGTTTACGCATCTCACCCCTCTGGCCTGCTGAGAGCCCGCACGCTCGTTTCGTGGGTTGACTTAGGCATACGGAGTTCATTCCCAGTCTAAGCATACGGAGTTCATTCCCAGTCTAAGATCGGACTGGACCGAGGGTTGCGGCAGCACATGCTAGGCTTGGGCATGTGCTAGTTTTGCATTTTTCTTTGTTGGGGCACCATCGCAGGAGCATCGCTGGAGAACCTGACCGGCGGCATTGGGGATCCTGCGATCGAGGGGACCGGCGGGGTGTGCGCTCATGATGTGCGATGGGTGCTTGTACTTGGCCCTTACATTGGCCCCCTATCCCTCATCAAACCTCGAGAAGTCACACTCCCTTAAAAGGCATTTGAGCTTTTACAGGTTTACTACCAGTAGCCATTAAAGTGTCTGAAATAGGGACACTTTTATTGAATGGTCACAAAATCTTGTACACTTCGCGTTTTTAGTTGATTTTTTTATGCATGCCAACAAAAATACAAGGATCGCGTCTACCAAGTTTGGGGCCAAAAGTCCTTTCGAAAGAATTTTGAAAAATCTCGAACCGTAAAAAGTTTTGAAAATCGTGAAAAATAAAGAACAAGTCGTCTTGCCATGAAACTTCACGTGAAGGCTTAAGGGACCATTGTATGAATTTACAAGCCATAAAAATGGCATTGGCTCACAAAAATATGAAGATATGCCTAAACCCACCTACCACCCTATCGATCCACGACTTGCACATCCCGTCTCTCTGGCTGGCGTAGTGCCCGCTCGCTCGCCCGCCCGCTCGTTTCATCGGTTGGCTTAGGCATACAGAATTCATTCCCAGTCTAAGATCGAACTGGACCAAGGGTTGCGATAGCACATGCTGGGCTCAAGCATGTGCTGGTGCCGCATTTTTCTTCATCGGGGAACCATCGCCAGAGCATCGTCGGAGAACCTGATCGATGACATTGGGGTTCAGGCGATCAGAGGGAGGGGGATGTGCACGCATGATGTGTGATGGGTACTTGTACGTGGCCCTTAAATTGGCCCCCTATCCCTCATCAAACCTCAAGAACTCACACCCCCTTAAAGAGCATTTGAGATTTTACAGGTTTGCTGCCAGTAGCCATTAAAGTGTCTAAAATGGGGACACTTTTTTCGAATGGTCACAAAATCTTGTACACTTCGAGTTTTTAGCTGATTTTTTTTGTGCATGCCAAAAAAAATACAAGGATCACGTCTACCAAGTTTGGGGCCAAAACACCTTCCGAAAAAATTTTAAAAAATCCTGAACCGCAAATAGTTTTGAAATCATGAAAAATAGAAAATGAGTCGTCTTGCCATGAAACTTCACGTGAAGGCTTAAGGGACCATTGTATGAATTTACAAGCCATAAAAATGGCATTGGCACGCATTAATATGAAGATGTGCCAAACCCACCTACCACACTATCGATCCACGACTTGCGCATCCCGTCTCTCTGGCTGACGTAGTGCCCGCCCGCCCACTCATTTCATCGGTTGGCATAGGCATACGGAGTTCATTCTCAGTCTAAGATCGAACTAGATCGAGGGTTACCACAGCACATGCTGGGCTTGGGCATTTGCTGGTGCCGTATTTTTTTTCACCGGGACAACATCATCGGAGCATCGCCGAAGACCTGACCGGCGGCATTGGGGTTTCGACGATCGGGGGGGCCAAGGGGTGTGCTCACATGATGTGCGATGGGTGCTGGTACTTGACCCTTATATTGGCCCCCTATCTCTCATCAAACCTCGAGAACTCACACCCCCTTAAAGAGCATTTCAGATTTTATAGGTTTGCTCCCAGTAGCCATTAAAGTGTCTGGAATGGGGACACTTTTTTCAAATTGTCACAAAATCTTGTACACTTTGAGTTTTTAGCTGATTTGTTTTCTACATGCCAAAAAAAATACAAGGATCACGTCTACCAAGTTTGGGGCCATAACTCCTACCGAAAAAATTTTAAAAAATCCCAAACCGCAAAAAGTTTCAAAAATCGTGAAAAATAGAAAACGAGTCGTCTTGCCATGAAACTTCACGTGAAGGCTTAAGGGACCATTGTATGAATTTACAAGCCATAAAAATGGCATTGGAATGCAGAAATATGAAGATGTGCCTAAACCCACCTACCACCCTATCGATCCACGGCTTGCGCATCCCGTCTCTCTGGCCGACGTAACGCCCGCCCACTCGTTTCGTCGGTTGGTTTGGGCATACGGAGTTCATTCCCAGTCTATGATCGGATCGGACCGAGGGTTGCGACAGCACAAGCTCGGCTCGGGCATGTGCTGGTGCTGCATTTTTCTTCGTCGGGGCACCATCGTCGGAGCATCACCGAAGAACCTGACCGGTGGCATTGGGGTTTCGGCGATCGGGGGGGACGGGGGGGTGTGCGCACATGATGTGCAATGGGAGCTAGTACTTGGCCCTTATAATGGCCCCCTATCCCTCATCAAACCTCGAGAACTCACACCCCCCTCAAGAAAATTTGAGATTTTACAGGTTTGCAGCCAGTAGCCGTTAAAGTGTCTGGAATGGGGACACTTTTTTCAAATGGTCACAAAATGTTGTACACTTCGAGTTTTTAGCTGAATATTTTTGTGCATGCCAACAAAAATACAAGGATCAGGTCTAGCAAGTTTGGGGCCAAAACTCCTTCCGAAAAAATTTTAAAAAATCCCGAACCGCAAAATGTTTCGAAAATCATGAAAAATAGAAAACGAGTCATCCCACCATGAAACTTCAGGTGAAGGCTTAAGGGACCATTGTATGAATTTACAAGCCATAAAAATGGCATTGGCATGCAAATATATGAAGATGTGCCTAAACCCACCTACCACCCTATCGATCCACGGCTTGCGCATCCGGTCACTCTAGTCGACGTAGTGCCCGCACGCCCGCCCACCCGCTCGTTTCATCGGTTGGCTTAGGCATACAGAGTTCATTCCTAGTCTAAGATCAGACCGGATCGAGGGTTGCGGTAGCAGGATCGGTAGCACACAAAGGGGGACCCGACCGATCCCCGACTTGCTCATCCTGTCCCTTTGGCCGGCTGAACGCCCGTACGCTCGTTTTGTGGGTTGACTTAGGCATACGGAGTTCATTCCCAGTCTATGATCGAATCGGACTTAGGGTTACAGTAGCACATGCTGGGCTCGGGCATATGCTGGTGTTCCATTTTTCTTCGTCGGGGCACCATCGTCGGAGAACCTGACCGGCGGCATTGGGGTTCCGATGATCGGGGGGGTCGGGGGGTGTGCGCACATGATCTGAGATGGGTGCTGGTACTTGGCCCTTATATTGGCCCCCTATCCCTCATCAAACCTCAAGAACTCACACCCCCTTGAAGAGCATTTGAGATTTTACAGGTTTGCTGCCAGTAGCCATTAAAGTGTCTGAAATGGGGACACTTTTTTCAAATGGTCACAAAATCTTGTACACTTCGACTTTTTAGCTGATTTTGTTGCGCATGCCAACAAAAATACAAGGATCATGTCTACCAAGTTTGGGGCCAAAACTCCTTCCGAAAAAATTTTAAAAAAATCTTGAACTGCAAAAAGTTTCAAAAATCATGAAAAATAGAAAATGAGTCGTCTTGCCATGAAACTACACGTGAAGGCTTAAGGGACCATAGTATGAATTTACAAGCCATAAAAATGCCATTGGCATGCAGAAATATGAAGATGTGCCTAAACCCACCTACCACCCAATCGATCCACGGCTTGCGCATCCCATCTCTCTGGCCGATATAGTGCCCGCCCACCCGCTCGTTTGGTCGGTTGGCTTAGGCATGCGGAGTTCATTCCCAGTCTAAGATCAGACCAAACCGAGGGTTGCAGCAGTAGGATCGGTAGCACGTAGAGGGGGACCTGACCGATCCCCGACTTGCCATCCCGCCCCTCTGGCCGGCTGAGCGCCCGCACGTTCGTTTCGTGGGTTGACTTAGGCATACGGAGTTCATTTCCAGTCTAAGCATACAGAGTTCATTCCCAATCTGAGATCGAACCAGACCGAGGGTTATAGCAGCACATACTGGGCTCGTGCATGTGTTGGTGTCGCATTTTTCTTCGCTGGGGCACCATCGCTGGAAAATCACCGGAGAACCTGATCGGGGGCATTGGGGTTCCGGCAATTGGGGGGGTCGGGGGGCTGTGCGCACATGATGTGCAATGGGTGCTGGTACTTGGCCCTTATATTGGCCCCCTATCCCTCATCAAACCTCGAGAACTCACACCCCTTTAAAGAGCATTTGAGATTTTATAGGTTTGCTGCCAGCAGCCATTAAAGTGTCTGAAATGGGGACACTTTTTTCAAATGGTCACAAAATCTTGTACACTTCGAGTTTTTAGCTGAATATTTTTGTGTATGCCAAAAAAATACAAAGATCACATCTACCAAGATTCGAGCTAAAACTCCTTATGAAAAAATTTAAAAAAATTCTGAACTGTAAAAAGTTTCAAAAATCGTGAAAAATAGAAAACGAGTCGTCTTGCCATGAAACTTCACGTGAAGCCTTAAGGGACAATTGTATGAATTTACAAGCCATAAAAATGGCATTGGAACACAGAAATATGAAGATGTGCCTAAAGCTACCACCCACCATATCGATCCACGGCTTGCGCATCTCGTCTCTCTGGTCGGCATAGTGCCCGCACGCCCACCCGCCCGCTCGTTTCGTCGGTTGGCTTAGGCATACGGAGTTCATTCCCAGTCTACGATCAGACCAGACCAAGGGTTGTGGTAGTAGGATCGACAGCACACAGAGGGGGACCCAGTCGATCCCCGGCTTGCACATCCCGACCCTCTGGCCGGTTGAGCGCCTGCACGCTCATTTCATTGGTTCACTTAGGCATACGGAGTTCATTTCTAGTCTAAGCATACGGAGTTCATTCCCAGTCAAAGATCGGACCGGACCGAGGGTTACGGCAGCACATGCTGGGCTCAGTCATGTGCTGGTGTCGCATTTTTCTTCGTCGGGGCACCATCGCCGGGGCATCGCCGGAGAACCTGACAGGCGGTATTGGAGTTTCGACGATCGGGGGGGCCGGGGGGGGTGTGCGCACATGATGAGCGAAGGGTGCTGGTACTTGGCCCTTATATTGGCCCCCTACCCCTCATCAAACCTCGAGAACTCACACCCCCTTAAAGAGCATTTGAGATTTTACCGGTTTCCTGCCAGTAGCCATTAAAGTGTCTGAAATGGGGACACTTTTTTCAAATGGTCACAAAATCTTGTACACTTTGAGTTTTTAGCTGAATGTTTTTGTGCATGCCAACAAAAATACAAGGATCATGTCTACCAAGTTTGGGGCCAAAACTCCTTTCGAAAAAATTTTAAAAAATCTCGAACCGAAAAAAGTTTCAAAAATCATGAAAAATAGAAAACGAGTCGTCTTGCCAGGAAGCTTCACGTGAAGGCTTAAAGGACCATTGTATGAATTTACAAGCCATAGAAATGGCATTGGCATGCAGAAATATGAAGATGTGCCTAAACCCACCTACCACCCTATCGATCCACGGCTTGCGCATCCCATCTCACTGGTCGACGTAGTGCCCGCCTGCCTGCCCGCCTGCTCGTTTTGGCGGTTAGCTTAGGCATACGGAGTTCATTCCCAGTTTAAGATCGGACCGGACCGAGGGTTACGATAGCACATTGTGGGATCGAGCATGTGCTGGTGCCGCATTTTTCTTCATCGGGGCACCATCGTCGGAGCATCGTCGGAGAACCTGACCGGCGGCATTGGGGTTCCGGCGATCGGGGGGGTTGGGGGGCTGTGCGCACATGATGTGTGATGGGACCTGGTAGTTGGCCCCTATATTGGCCCCCTATCCCTCATCAAACCTCGAGAACTCACACCCCCCTTAAAGAGCATTTGAGATTTTACAGGTTTGCTGCCAGTAGCCATTAAAGTGTCTGAAATGGGGACACTTTTTTCAAATGGTCACAAAATCTTGTACACTTCGAATTTTTAGGTGAATTTTTTTGTGCATGCCAACAAAAACACAAGGATCACGTCTACCAAGTTTGGAGCCAAAAATCCTTCTAAAAAAATTTAAAAAAATCTCGAAAAGCAAAAAGTTTCAAAAATGGTGAAAAATAGAAAACGAGTCATCTTGCCATTACACTTCACGTGAAGGCTTAAGGGACCATTGTATGAATTTACAAGCCATAAAAATGGCATTGGCACACAGAAATATGAAGATGTGCCTAAACCCACCTACCACCCTATCAATCAACGGCTTGCGCATCCTGTCTCTCTGGTCGACGTAGTGCCCGCCCACCCGCTCGTTTCGTCGGTTGGCTTAGGCACATGGAGTTCATTCCCAGTCTAAGATCGGACCGGATCGAGGGTTGCAGTAGCAAGATCGGCAAGACACAGAGGGAGACCTGGGCAATCCCCGGCTTCCGCATCCCTTCCATCTGGCCAGCTGAGCACCCGCACGGTCGTTTCGTGGGTTGACTTGGGCATACGGAGTTCATTCCCAGTCTAACCATACGGAGTTCATTCGCAGTCTAAGATCAGACCAGAACGAGGGTTACGATAGCAAATGCTGGGCTCGAGCATGTACTGGTGCTGCATTTTTCTTCGTTGGGGCACCATCGTCGTAGCATCGTCGGAGAACTTGACCGACTGCATTGGGGTTTCGATGATCGGGGGGGCCGGGGGGTGTATGCACATGATGTGCGATGGGTGCTGGTACTTTGCCCTTATATTGGCCCCCTATCCCTCATCAAACCTCGAGAACTTACACCCCCTTAAAGAGCATTTGAGATTTTACAGGTTTGCTGCCAGTAGCCATTAAAGTGTCTGAAATGGGGACACTTTTTTCAAATGGTCACAAAATCTTGTACACTTCTAGTTTTTAGCTGAATTTTTTTGTGCATGCCAACAAAAATACAAGGATCATGTCTACAAAGTTTGGGGCCAAAACTCCTTCTGAAAAATTTTAAAAAATCTCGAACCGCAAAAAGTTTCAAAAATCATGAAAAATAGAAAACGAGTTGTCTTGCCATGAAACTTCACGCGAAGGCTTAAGGGACCATTCTATGAATTTACAAGCCATAAAAATGGCATTGGCGCGTAGAAATATGAAGATGTGCCTAAACCCACCTACCACCCTATCGATCCATGGCTTGCGCATCCCGTCTCTTTGGCCGGCGTAGTGCCCGCTCGCCCATCCGCCCGCTCATTTCGTCGGTTGGCTTAGGCATACGGAGTTCATTCCCAGTCTAAGATCGGAGCAGACCGAGGGTTGTGGCAGCATGATCGGCAGCACGCAGAGGGTGACCCGGCCGATCCCCAGCTTGTGCATCCCGCCCCTCTGGCCCGCTGAGCGCCCGCACACTCATTTCGTGCGTTGACTTAGGCATACGGAGTTCATTCCTAGTCTAAGCATACGAAGTTCTTTCCCAGTCGAAGATCGAACTACATTGAGGGTTGCGGTAGGACATGCTGGGCTCGGGCATGTGCTGGTGCCATTTTTTTCTTCGTCAGGGCACCATCGTTATAGCATCGTCAGAGAACCGACCGATAGCATTGGGGTTTCGGCGATCGGGGGGTCCGGGGGGTGTGCGCACATGATGTGCGATGGGTGCTAGTACTTGGCCCTTATATTGGCCCCCTATCCCTCATCAAACCTCGAGAACTCACACCCCCTTAAAGAGCATTTGAGATTTTACAGGTTTGCTGCCGGTAGCCATTAAAGTGTCTCAAATGGGGACACTTTTTTCAAATGGTCACAAAATCTTGTACACTTCGAGTTTTTACCTGAATTTTTTTGTGAATGCCAACAAAAATACAAGGATCATGTCTACCAAGTTTGGGGCCAAAACTCCTTCCGAAAAAATTTTAAAAAATCCCGAACAGGAAAAAGTTTTGAAAATTATGAAAAATAGAAAACGAGTCATCTTGCCATGAAACTTCACGTGAAGGCTTAAGGGACCATTGTATGAATTTACAAGCCATAAAAATGGTATTGGCATGCATAAATATGAAGATGTGCCTAAACCCACCTACCACCCTATCGATCCACGGCTTGCGCGTCCCGTCTCTCTGGCCGGTGTAGTGACCGCACGCCCGCCCGCCCGTTCGTTTCATTGGTTGGCTTAGGCATACGGAGTTCATTCCTAGTCTAAGATGAGACCAGACCAAGGGTTGTGGCAGCAAGATCGACAGCACACAGAGGGGGACCCGACCGATCCCCAACTTGCGCATCCCGCCCCTCTGGCCGGCTGAGCGCCCGCACGGTCGTTTCGTGGGTTGACTTAGGCACACGGAGTTCATTCCCAGTCTAAGATCGGATCAGATTGAGGGTTACGGCAATAGGATCGATAGCACGCAGAGGGGACCCAGTCGATCCTCGGCTCGCGCATCCCATCCCTCTGGTCGACTGAGCACCCGTACACTCGTTTTGTGGCTTGACTTAGGTATACGGAGTTCATTCCCAGTCTAATCATACGGAGTTCATTCCCATTCTAAGATCGGACTGGACTGAGGGTTGCGGTAGCACATGCTGGGTTCGGGCATGTGCTGGCCCAATTTTTTTCTTCGTCAGGGCACCATCGTCAGACGTCATTGGGGTTCCGACGATCGGGGGGGCCGGGGGGTGTGCGCACATGATGTGCGATGGGTGCTGGTACTTGGCCCTTATATTGGCCCCCTATCCCTCATCAAACCTCGAGAACTTACACCCCCTTAACGAGCATTTGAGATTTTACAGGTTTGCTACCAGTAGCCATTAAAGTGTCTGAAATGGGGACACTTTTTTCAAATGGGGACAAAATCTTGTACACTTTGAGTTTTTAGCTGAATTTTTTTTGTGCATACCAACAAAAATACAAGGATCACGTCTACCAAGTTTGGGGCCAAAACTCCATCCGAAAAAATTTTAAAAAATCCCAAACCGTAAAAAGTTTCCAAAATCATGAAAAATAGAAACGAGTCGTCTTGCCATGAAACTTCACGTGAAGGCTTAAGGGACCATTGTAAGAATTTACAACCATAAAGATGGCATTGGCACATAGAAATATGAAGATGTGCATAAACCCACCTACCACCCTATCGATCAACGGCTTGTGCATACTGTCTCTCTGGCCGACGTAGTGCCCGCCCGCCCGCCCACCCGCTCATTTCATCGGTTGGCTTAGGCATACGGAGTTCATTCCCAATCTAAGATCGGATCAGATTGAGGGTTACGGCAATAGGATCGATAGCACGCAGAGGGGGACCCAGTCGATCCTCGGCTAGCGCATCCCATCCCTCTGGTCGACTAAGCACCCGTACGCTCGTTTTGTGGCTTGACTTAGGTATACGGAGTTCATTCCCAGTCTAATCATACGAAGTTCATTCCCATTCTAAGATCGGACTGGAGTGAGGGTTGCGGCAGCACATGCTGGGTTCAGGCATGTGCTGGCCCAATATTTTTCTTCGTCGGGGCACCATCGTCAGACATCATTGGGGTTCCGATGATCGGGGGGGCCGGGCAGTGTGCGCACATGATGTGCGATGGGTGCTGGTACTTGGCCCTTATATTGGCCCCCTATCCCTCATCAAACCTTGAGAACTCACACCCCCTTAAAAAGCATTTGAGATTTTACAGGTTTGCTGCCAGTAGTCATTAAAGTGTTTGAAATAGAGACACCTTTTTCAAATAGTCACAAAATCTTGTACACTTCGAGTTTTTAGCTGAGTTTTTTTGTGCATGCCAATAAAAATAAAAGGATCACATCTACCAAGTTTGGCACCAAAACTCCTTCCAAAAAAATTTTAAAAAATCTTGAACTGCAAAAAGTTTCAAAAATCATGAAAAATAGAAAACGAGTCGTCTTGCCATGAAACTTCACGTGAAGGCTTAAAGGACCATCGTATGAATTTACAAGCCATTGAAATGGCATTGCACACAAAAATATGAAGATGTGCCCAAACCCACCTACTACCCTATCGATCCATGACTTGCACATCCGGTCTCTCTAGCCGGCACAGTACCCGCACGTCCGCCCGCCCGCTCGTTTCGTCTGTTGGCTTAGGCACACAGAGTTTTTTCCCATTCTAAGATCAGACCAGACCGATGGTTGCGGCAATAGGATCGGTAGCATGAAAAGGGGCACCCAGTAGATCCCCGGCTTATGCATCCCGCCCCTCTGGCCGGTTGAGCGCCCGCACGCTCGTTTCGTGGGTTAACTTAGGCACAGGGAGTTAATTCCCAGTCTAAGCATATGAAGTTCATTCTCGATCTAAGATCAGACCAGACCGAGGGTTGCGGTATTTTTCCTCATCGGGGCACCATCGCTGGAGCATCGCCGGAGAACCTGACCGGCGGCATTGGTGTTCCGACGATCAGGGGGCCAGGGGGGTGTACACACATGATGTGCGATGGGTGCTGGTACTTGGCCCTTATATTGGCCCCCTATCCCTCATCAAACCTCAAGAACTCACACCCCCTTAAAGTGCATTTGAGATTTTACATGTTTGTTGCCGGTAGCCATTAAAGTGTCTGAAATGGGGACACTTTTTTCTAATGGTCACAAAATCTTGTACACTTTGAGTATTTAGCTGAATTTTTTTGTGCATGCCAACAAAAATACAAGGATCATGTCTACCAAAACTTCATCCAAAAAAATTTTAAAAGATCCCGAACCGTAAAAAGTTTCAAAAATTGTGAAAAATAGAAAACGAGTCGTCTTGCCATGAAACTTCACGTGAAGGCTTAAGGGACCATTGTATGAATTTACAAGCCATAAAAATGGCATTGGCATGTAGAAATATGAAGATGTGCCTAAACCCACCTACCACCCTATCGATCCACGGCTTGCGCATCCTATCTCTCTGGCCGACGTAGTGCCCGCCCGCCCGTCCGCTCGTTACGTCAGTTGGCTTAGGCATACGGAGTTCATTCCCAGTCTAAGATCAGATCAGACTGAGGGTTACAGCAGTAGGATCAACAGCACCCAAAGGGGGACCTGGCTGATCGCCGACTTGCGCATCTCGCCCCTCTGGCCTGCTGAGTGCCCGCACGCTCATTTCGTGGCTTGACTTTGGCATACAGAGTTCATTCCCAGTCCAAGCATACGGAGTTCATTCTCAGTCTAAGATCAGACCGGATCGAGGGTTGCGACAGCACATGCTGGGCTCGGGCATGTGCTGGTGCCGCATTTTTCTTCACCGGGGCACCATTGTCGAAGCATCGCCGGAGAACCTGACCGACGGCATTGGGGTTCCGACGATCGGGGAGCCGGGGGGTGTGCGCACATGATGTGCGATGGGTGCTGGTACTTGGCCCTTATATTGGCCCCCTATCCCTCATCAAAGCTTGAGAACTCACACCCTTTAAAGAGCATTTGAGATTTTTCAGGTTTGCTGCCAGTAGCCATTACAGTGTCTGAAATGGGGACACTTTTTTCAAATGGTCACAAAATCTTGTACACTTCGAGTTTTTAGCTGAATTTTTTTTTGCATGCCAAAAAAAAATACGAGGATCACGTCTACCAAGTTTGGGGCCAAAAATCATTCCAAAAAAATTTTAAAAAATCCCGAACCGTAAAAGTTTCAAAAATAGTGAAAAATACAAAATGAGTCGTCTTGCCATGAAACTTCACGTGAAGGCTTAAGGGACCATTGTATGAATTTACAAGCCATAAAAATGGCATTGGCACACAGAAATATGAAGATGTGCCTAAACCCACCTACCACCCTATCAATCAACGGCTTGCGCATCCTGTCTCTCTGGTCGACGTAGTGCCCGCCCACCCGCTCGTTTCGTCGGTTGGCTTAGGCACATGGAGTTCATTCCCAGTCTAAGATCGGACCGGATCGAGGGTTGCAGTAGCAAGATCGGCAAGACACAGAGGGAGACCTGGGCAATCCCCGGCTTCCGCATCCCTTCCATCTGGCCAGCTGAGCACCCGCACGGTCGTTTCGTGGGTTGACTTGGGCATACGGAGTTCATTCCCAGTCTAACCATACGGAGTTCATTCGCAGTCTAAGATCAGACCAGAACGAGG
This sequence comes from Durio zibethinus, assembly GCF_047325235.1. Taxonomy (NCBI): domain Eukaryota; kingdom Viridiplantae; phylum Streptophyta; class Magnoliopsida; order Malvales; family Malvaceae; genus Durio; species Durio zibethinus. Next base: position 14,822,268 of record NC_143162.1, on the reverse strand, counting down.
GTTACGATAGCACATGCTGGGCTCGAGCATGTACTGGTGCTGCATTTTTCTTCGTTGGGGCACCATCGTCGTAGCATCGTCGGAGAACCTGACCGACTGCATTGGGGTTTCGATGATCGGGGGGGGGCGGGGGGTGTATGCACATGATGTGCGATGGGTGCTGGTACTTTGCCCTTATATTGGCCCCCTATCCCTCATCAAACCTCGAGAACTTACACCCCCTTAAAGAGCATTTGAGATTTTACAGGTTTGCTGCCAGTAGCCATTAAAGTGTCTGAAATGGGGACACTTTTTTCAAATGGTCACAAAATTTTGTACACTTCTAGTTTTTAGCTGAATTTTTTTGTGCATGCCAACAAAAATACAAGGATCATGTCTACAAAGTTTGGGGCCAAAACTCCTTCTGAAAAATTTTAAAAAATCTCGAACCGCAAAAAGTTTCAAAAATCATGAAAAATAGAAAACGAGTTGTCTTGCCATGAAACTTCACGCGAAGGCTTAAGGGACCATTCTATGAATTTACAAGCCATAAAAATGGCATTGGCGCGTAGAAATATGAAGATGTGCCTAAACCCACCTACCACCCTATCGATCCATGGCTTGCGCATCCTGTCTCTCTGGCCGGCGTAGTGCCCGCTCGCCCATCCGCCCGCTCATTTCGTCGGTTGGCTTAGGCATACGGAGTTCATTCCCAGTCTAAGATCGGAGCAGACCGAGGGTTGTGGCAGCATGATCGGCAGCACGTAGAGGGTGACCCGGCCGATCCTCGGCTTGTGCATCCCGCCCCTCTGGCCCGCTGAGCGCCCGCACACTCATTTCGTGCGTTGACTTAGGCATACGGAGTTCATTCCTAGTCTAAGCATACGAAGTTCTTTCCCAGTCGAAGATCGAACTACATTGAGGGTTGCGGTAGGACATGCTGGGCTCGGGCATGTGCTGGTGCCATTTTTTTCTTCGTCAGGGCACCATCGTTAGAGCATCGTCAGAGAACCGACCGATAGCATTGGGGTTTCGGCGATCGGGGGGTCCGGGGGGTGTGCGCACATGATGGGCGATGGGTGCTAGTACTTGGCCCTTATATTGGCCCCCTATCCCTCATCAAACCTCGAGAACTCACACCCCCTTAAAGAGCATTTGAGATTTTACAGGTTTGCTGCCGGTAGCCATTAAAGTGTCTGAAATGGGGACACTTTTTTCAAATGGTCACAAAATCTTGTACACTTCGAGTTTTTACCTGAATTTTTTTGTGAATGCCAACAAAAATACAAGGATCATGTCTACCAAGTTTGGGGCCAAAACTCCTTCCGAAAAAATTTTAAAAAATCCCGAACAGGAAAAAGTTTTGAAAATTATGAAAAATAGAAAACGAGTCATCTTGCCATGAAACTTCACGTGAAGGCTTAAGGGACCATTGTATGAATTTACAAGCCATAAAAATGGTATTGGCATGCATAAATATGAAGATGTGCCTAAACCCACCTACCACCCTATCGATCCACGGCTTGCGCGTCCCGTCTCTCTGGCCGATGTAGTGACCGCACGCCCGCCCGCCCGTTCGTTTCATTGGTTGGCTTAGGCATACGGAGTTCATTCCTAGTTTAAGATGAGACCAGACCAAGGGTTGTGGCAGCAAGATCGACAGCACACAGAGGGGGACCCGACCGATCCCCAACTTGCGCATCCCGCCCCTCTGGCCGGCTGAGCGCCCGCACGGTCGTTTCGTGGGTTGACTTAGGCACACGGAGTTCATTCCCAGTCTAAGATCGGATCAGATTGAGGGTTACGGCAATAGGATCGATAGCACGCAGAGGGGGACCCAGTCGATCCTCGGCTAGCGCATCCCATCCCTCTGGTCGACTGAGCACCCGTACACTCGTTTTGTGGCTTGACTTAGGTATACGGAGTTCATTCCCAGTCTAATCATACGGAGTTCATTCCCATTCTAAGATCGGACTGGACTGAGGGTTGCGGTAGCACATGCTGGGTTCGGGCATGTGCTGGCCCAATTTTTTTCTTCGTCAGGGCACCATCGTCAGACGTCATTGGGGTTCCGACGATCGGGGGGGCCGGGGGGTGTGCGCACATGATGTGCGATGGGTGCTGGTACTTGGCCCTTATATTGGCCCCCTATCCCTCATCAAACCTCGAGAACTTACACCCCCTTAACGAGCATTTGAGATTTTACAGGTTTGCTACCAGTAGCCATTAAAGTGTCTGAAATGGGGACACTTTTTTCAAATGGGGACAAAATCTTGTACACTTTGAGTTTTTAGCTGAATTTTTTTTGTGCATACCAACAAAAATACAAGGATCACGTCTACCAAGTTTGGGGCCAAAACTCCATCCGAAAAAATTTTAAAAAATCCCAAACCGTAAAAAGTTTCCAAAATCATGAAAAATAGAAACGAGTCGTCTTGCCATGAAACTTCACGTGAAGGATTAAGGGACCATTGTAAGAATTTACAACCATAAAGATGGCATTGGCACATAGAAATATGAAGATGTGCATAAACCCACCTACCACCCTATCGATCAACGGCTTGTGCATACTGTCTCTCTGGCCGACGTAGTGCCCGCCCGCCCGCCCACCCGCCCACCCGCTCGTTTCATCGGTTGGCTTAGGCATACGGAGTTCATTCCCAGTCTAAGATCGGATCAGATTGAGGGTTACGGCAATAGGATCGATAGCACGCAGAGGGGGACCCAGTCGATCCTCGGCTAGCGCATCCCATCCCTCTGGTCGACTAAGCACCCGTACGCTCGTTTTGTGGCTTGACTTAGGTATACGGAGTTCATTCCCAGTCTAATCATACGAAGTTCATTCCCATTCTAAGATCGGACTGGACTGAGGGTTGCGGCAGCACATGCTGGGTTCAGGCATGTGCTGGCCCAATATTTTTCTTCGTCGGGGCACCATCGTCAGACATCATTGGGGTTCCGATGATCGGGGGGGCCGGGCGGTGTGCGCACATGATGTGCGATGGGTGCTGGTACTTGGCCCTTATATTGGCCCCCTATCCCTCATCAAACCTTGAGAACTCACACCCCCTTAAAAAGCATTTGAGATTTTACAGGTTTGCTGCCAGTAGCCATTAAAGTGTTTGAAATAGAGACACCTTTTTCAAATAGTCACAAAATCTTGTACACTTCGAGTTTTTAGCTGAGTTTTTTTGTGCATGCCAATAAAAATAAAAGGATCACATCTACCAAGTTTGGCACCAAAACTCCTTCCAAAAAAATTTTAAAAAATCTTGAACTGCAAAAAGTTTCAAAAATCATGAAAAATAGAAAACGAGTCGTCTTGCCATGAAACTTCACGTGAAGGCTTAAAGGACCATCGTATGAATTTACAAGCCATAAAAATGGCATTGCACACAAAAATATGAAGATGTGCCCAAACCCACCTACTACCCTATCGATCCATGACTTGCACATCCGGTCTCTCTAGCCGGCACAGTACCCGCACGTCCGCCCGCCCGCTCGTTTCGTCTGTTGGCTTAGGCACACAGAGTTTTTTCCCATTCTAAGATCAGACCAGACCGATGGTTGCGGCAATAGGATCGGTAGCATGAAAAGGGGCACCCAGTAGATCCCCGGCTTATGCATCCCGCCCCTCTGGCCGGTTGAGCGCCCGCACGCTCGTTTCGTGGGTTAACTTAGGCACAGGGAGTTAATTCCCAGTCTAAGCATATGAAGTTCATTCTCGATCTAAGATCAGACCAGACCGAGGGTTGCGATATTTTTCCTCATCGGGGCACCATCGCTGGAGCATCGTCGGAGAACCTGACCGGCGGCATTGGTGTTCCGACGATCAGGGGGCCAGGGGGGTGTACACACATGATGTGCGATGGGTGCTGGTACTTGGCCGTTATATTGGCCCCCTATCCCTCATCAAACCTCAAGAACTCACACCCCCTTAAAGTGCATTTGAGATTTTACATGTTTGTTGCCGGTAGCCATTAAAGTGTCTGAAATGGGGACACTTTTTTCTAATGGTCACAAAATCTTGTACACTTTGAGTATTTAGCTGAATTTTTTTGTGCATGCCAACAAAAATACAAGGATCATGTCTACCAAAACTTCATCCAAAAAAATTTTAAAAGATCCTGAACCGCAAAAAGTTTCAAAAATTGTGAAAAATAGAAAACGAGTCGTCTTGCCATGAAACTTCACGTGAAGGCTTAAGGGACCATTGTATGAATTTACAAGCCATAAAAATGGCATTGGCATGTAGAAATATGAAGATGTGCCTAAACCCACCTACCACCCTATCGATCCACGGCTTGCGCATCCCATCTCTCTGGCCGACGTAGTGCCCGCCCGCCCGTCCGCTCGTTACGTCAGTTGGCTTAGGCATACGGAGTTCATTCCCAGTCTAAGATCAGATCAGACTGAGGGTTACAGCAGTAGGATCAACAGCACCCAAAGGGGGACCTGGCTGATCGCCGACTTGCGCATCTCGCCCCTCTGGCCTGCTGAGTGCCCGCACGCTCATTTCGTGGCTTGACTTTGGCATACAGAGTTCATTCCCAGTCCAAGCATACGGAGTTCATTCTCAGTCTAAGATCAGACCGGATCGAGGGTTGCGACAGCACATGCTGGGCTCGGGCATGTGCTGGTGCCGCATTTTTCTTCACCGGGGCACCATTGTCGAAGCATCGCCGGAGAACCTGACCGACGGCATTGGGGTTCCGACGATCGAGGAGCCGGGGGGTGTGCGCACATGATGTGCGATGGGTGCTGGTACTTGGCCCTTATATTGGCCCCCTATCCCTCATCAAACCTTGAGAACTCACACCCTTTAAAGAGCATTTGAGATTTTTCAGGTTTGCTGCCAGTAGCCATTACAGTGTCTGAAATGGGGACACTTTTTTCAAATGGTCACAAAATCTTGTACACTTCGAGTTTTTAGCTGAATTTTTTTTTGCATGCCAAAAAAAAATACGAGGATCACGTCTACCAAGTTTGGGGCCAAAAATCATTCCAAAAAAATTTTAAAAAATCCCGAACCGTAAAAGTTTCAAAAATAGTGAAAAATACAAAACGAGTCGTCTTGCCATGAAACTTCACGTGAAGGCTTAAGGGACCATTGTATGAATTAACAAGCCATAAAAATGGCATTGGCACACAGAAATATGAAGATCTGCCTAAACCCACCTACCACCCTATCGATCTACTGCTTGCGCATCCCGTCTCTCTGGTCGACGTAGTGCCCGCCCGATCGCCCGTACGTTTCGTCAGTTGGCTTGGGCATACGGGGTTCATTCCCAGTCTAAGATCAGACCGGATCGAGGGTTGTGGCAGCACGTAGAGGGGGACCCGGCTGATCTTCAACTTTCGCATCCTGCCCCTATGCCGACTGAGCGCCCGCACGTTCATTTCGTGGGTTGACTTTGGCATACGGAGTTCCTTCCCAGTCTAAGCATACGGAGTTCATTCAGAGTCTACGATCGGAGCAGACCGAGGGTTGCGGCAGCACATGCTGGGCTCGGCCATGTGCTGGTGCCGCATTTTTCTTCACCGGGGCACCATCACCGGAGCATCGTCGGAGAACCTGATCGACGGCATTGGGGTTTCGGTGATCAGGGGATCCAAGGGGGGTGTGCGCACATGATGTGCGATGGGTGCTGGTACTTGGCCCTTATATTGGCCCCTTATCCCTCATCAAACCTCGAGAACTCACACCCCCTTAAAGAGCATTTTAGATTTTACAGGTTTACTGTCAATAGCCATTAAAGTGTCTTAAATAGGGACACTTTTTTCAAATGGTCACAAAATCTTGTACACTTGGAGTTTTTAGCTGAATATTTTTGTGCATGCCAACAAAAATACAAGGATCACGTCTACCAAGTTTGGGGCCAAAACTCCTACCGAAAAAATTTTAAAAAATCCTGAACCGTAAAAAGTTTTGAAAATCGCGAAAAATGGAAAACGAGTTGTCTCGCCATGAAACTTCACGTGAAGGCTTAAGGGACCATTGTATGAATTTAGAAGCCATGAAAATGGCATTGGCATGCAGAAATATGAAGATGTGCCTAAACCAACCTACCACCCTATCAATCCACGGCTTGCGCATCCCATCTCTCTGGACGGCATAGTGCCCGCCCGCCCGCCCATTTACTCGTTTTGTTGGTTGGCTTAGGCATACAGAGTTAATTCCCAGTCTAAGATCGAACCGAACCGAGGGTTGCGGCAACAGGATTGGTAGCATGCAGTGGCGGACCCTTTCATTCCCCGACTTGCGCATCCCGCCCCTCTGGCCGGTTGAGCCTCTACATGCTCGTTAAGTGTGTTGACTTAAGCATACAGAGTTCATTCCCGGTCTAAGCATACGGAGTTCATTCCCAGTCTAAGATCGGACCAGACTGAGGGTTACGGCAGCACCTGCTCGACTCGGGCATGTGCTGGTGCCGCATTTTTCTTCGTCGAGGTACCATCGCAGGAGCATCATCGGAGAACCTGACCGACGACATTGGGGTTCCGACGATCGGGGCGGCTGGGAGGTGTACGCACAGGATGTGCGATGGGTGCTGGTACTTAGCCATTATATTGGCCCCCTATCCCTCATCAAACCTGAAGAATTCACACCACCCCTTAAAGAGCATTTGAGATTTTATAGGTTTGCTACCAGTAGCCATTAAAGTGTCTGAATTGGGGACATTTTTTTCAAATGGTCACAAAATATTGTACACTTTGAGTTTTTAGCTGATTTTTTTATGCATGCCAACCAAAATACAAGGATCACAACTACCAAGTTTGGGGCCAAAACTCCTTCCGAAAAAATTTTAAAAAATCCTGAACCGCAAAAGTTTCAAAAATCGTGAAGAATAGAAAACAAGTCATCTTGCCATTAAACTTCACGTGAAGGCTTAAGGGACCATTGTATGAATTTACAAGCCATAAAAATAGCATTGGCATGTAGAAATATGAAGATGTGCCTAAACCCACCTACCACCCTCTCGATCCCCGGCTTGCGCATCCCGTCTCTCTGGCAGGCATAGTACCCGCCCGCCTGCCCGCTCGCCCGCTCGTTTTGTCGGTTGGCTTAGGCATACGGAGTTCATTCCTAGTCTAAGAGCGGATAGGACCGAGGGTTGCGGCAGCAGGATCGACAGCATGCAGAGGGGCACCCGACCAATCCCCGATTTGCGTATTTCGCCCCTCTGGCCGGCTGAGCACCCGCACGCTCGTTTCGTGGGTTGACTTAGGCATACGGGGTTCATTCCCAGTCTAAGCATATGGAGTTCATTCTCAGTCTAAGATTGGACCGGACTGAGGGTTACGGCAGCACATGTTGGGCTCGGGCATGTGCTGGTGCCGCATTTTTCTTCGTCGGGGGACCATCGTCGGACGACATTTGGGTTTCAACATCGGGGGATCCGGGGGGGTGTGCGCACATGATGTGTGATGGGTGCTGGTACTTGGCCCTTATATTGGCCCCCTATCCCTCATCAAACCTCGAGAACTCACACCCCCTTAAAGAGCATTTTAGATTTTACAGGTTTACTGTCAATAGCAATTAAAGTGTCTGAAATGGGGACACTTTTTTCAAATGGTCACAAAATCTTGTACCCTTTGAGTTTTTAGCTGAATTGTTTTGTGCATGCCAACAAAGATACAAGGATTACATCTACCAAGTTTGGGGCCAAAACACCTTCCGAAAAAATTTAAAAAAATCCCAAACCGTAAATAGTTTTGAAAATCGTGAAAAATAGAAAACGAGTCGTCTTGCCATGAAACCTCACGTGAAGGCTTAAGGGAGCATTGTATGAATTTACAAGCCATAAAAAATGCATTGGCACGTAGAAATATGAAGATGTGCCTAAACCCACCTACCACCCTATTGATCCACAGCTTGCGCATCCCGTTTCTCTGGCCAGCGTAGTGCCCGCCCGCTCGCTCGTTTCGTCGGTTGGCTTAGGCATAAGGAGTTCATTCCCAGTCTAAGATCAGACTGGACTGAGGGTTACGATAGCAGGATCGACAGCATGCAGTGGGGGACCCGATCGATCCCCGGCTTGCGCATCCCGCCCCTCTGGCCGGCTGAGTGCCCGTACCTCATTTCGTGGGTTGACTTAGGCATACGGAGTTCATTCCCAGTCTAAGCATACGGAGTTCATTCCCAGTTTAAGCATACGGAGTTCATTTCCAGTCTAAGATCAGATTGGACCAAGGGTTGCGGCAACACATGCTGGGCTCGGGCTTGTGCTGGTGCCGCATTTTTCTTCGTCGGGGCAGCATCGCCGGAGAAACTGACCGACGGCATTGGTTTTTCGACGATCGGGGGGGTCGGGGCGGGGTGTGCGCACATGATGTGCGATGGGTGCTGGTACTTGGCCCTTATATTGGCCCCCTATCCCTCATCAAACCTCGAGAACTCACACCCCCTTAAAGAGCATTTGAGATTTTACAGGTTTGCTGCCAGTAGCCATTAAAGTGTTTGAAATGGGGACACTTTTTTCCAATGGCCACAAAATCTTGTACACTTCGAGTTTTTAGCTGAATTTTTTTGTGCATGCCAAAAAAAATACAAGGATCACGTCTACCAAGTTTGGCGCCAAAACTCCTTTCAAAAAATTTTTAAAGAATCCCGAACCAAAAAAAGTTTCAAAAATCTTGAAAAATAAAAAATGAGTCGTCTTGCCATGAAACTTCACGTGAAGGCTTAAGGGACCATTGTATGAATTTACAAGCCATAAAAATGGCATTGGCACGTTGAAATATGGAGATGTGTCGAAATCCACCTCCCACCCTATCGATCCACGACTTGCACATCCCGTTTCTCTGGCCGGCGTAGTGCCTGCCTTCCCGCCCGCCCGCTCGTTTCATTGATTGGCTTAGGCATACGGAGTTTATTTCCAGTCTTAGATCGAACTGGACAGAGGGTTGTGATAGCAGGATCAGTAGCACGTAGAGGAGGACTTGGCCGATTCCCGACTTGCGCATCCTGCCCCTCTGGCCGGTTCAGCGCCCGCACGCTCGTTTCATGGGTTAACTTAGGCATACGGAGTTCATTCCCAGTCTAAGCAAATGAAGCTCATTCGCAGTCTAAGATCGGACCAGATCGAGGGTTACGACAGCACATGCTGGGCTCGGGCATGTGCTGGTGCCACATTTTTCTTCATCGGGGCACCATCGCAGGAGCATCGCCAGAGAACCTGATCGACGGCATAGGGGTTTCAGCGATCGGGGGACCGGGGAGGTGTGCGCACATGATGTGTGATGGGTGCTGGTACTTGGCCCTTATATTGGCCCCCTATCCATCATCAAACCTCGGGAACTCACACCCCCTTAAAGAGCATTTGAGATTTTACAGGTTTGCTGCCAGTAGCCATTAAAGTGTATGAAATGGGGACACTTTTTTCAAATGGTCACAAAATCTTGTACACTTCAAGTTTTTAGCTGATTTTTTTTATGCACGCCAACAAAAATAAAAGAATCACTACTACCAAGTTTGGGGCCAAAACTCCTTCCGAAAAAATTTTAAAAAATCTCGAACCGCAAAAGTTTCAAAAATTGTGAAGAATAGAAAACAAGTCATCTTGCCATGAAACTTCACGTGAAGACTTAAGGGACCATTGTATGAATTTACAAGCCATAAAAATAGCATTGGCATGTAGAAATATGAAGATGTGCCGAAACCCACTTACCACCCTCTCGATCCACGGCTTGTGCATCCCGTCTCTCTGGCCGGCGTAGTACCCGCCCGCCCGCCCGCCCGCTCGTTTTGTCGGTTGGCTTAGGCATACGGAGTTCATTCCTAGTCTAAGATTGGACAGGATCGAGGGTTGCGGCAGCAGGACCGACAGCATGCAGAGGGGCACCCGGTCGATCCCCGATTTGCGTATTCCGCCGCTCTGGCTGGTTGAGCGCCCGCATGCTCGTTTTACGGGTTGACTTAGGCATACGGAGTTCATTCCCAGTCTAAGCATATGGAGTTCATTCCCAGTCTAAGATTGGACCGGACCGAAGGTTGCGGTAGCACATGCTGGGCGCGGGCATGTGCTGGTGCCGCATTTTTCTTCGTCGGGGGACCATCATCGAACGACATTTGGGTTCCAGCGATTGGGAGGGCCGGGAGGTGTGCGCACATGATGTGTGATGGGTGCTGGTACTTGGCCCTTATATTGGCCCCCTATCCATCATCAAACCTTGGGAACTCACACCCCCTTAAAGAGCATTTGAGATTTTACAGGTTTGCTGCCAGTAGCCATCAAAGTGTATGAAATGGGGACACTTTTTTCAAATGGTCACAAAATCTTGTACACTTCATGTTTTTAGCTGATTTTTTTTATGCACGCCAACAAAAATAAAAGAATCACTACTACCAAGTTTGGGGCCAAAACTCCTTCCGAAAAAATTTTAAAAAATCTCGAACCGCAAAAGTTTCAAAAATCGTGAAGAATAGAAAACAAGTCATCTTGCCATGAAACTTCACGTGAAGGCTTAAGGGACCATTGTATGAATTTACAAGCCATAAAAATGGCATTGGCATGCAGAAATATGAAGAGGTGCCTAAACCCACCTACCACCCTATCGATCCACGGCTTACGCATCCCGTCTCTCTAGCCGTCGTAGTGCCCGCCCGCCCGTCAGCTCATTTCATCAGTTGGCTTAGGCATGCAGAGTTCATTCTCAGTCTAAGATTAGAATGGACTGAGGGTTGCGGCAGTAGGATCGGCAGCACGCAGAGGGGGACCCGACTGATCCCCGGCTTATGCATCCCGCCCTTCTGGCTGGTTGAGCACCCGCACGCTCATTTCATGGGTTGACTTAGGCATATGCCCTTAAAGAGCATTTGTGATTTTACAGGTTTGCTACTAGTAGCCATTAAAGTGTCTGAAATGGGGACACTTTTTTCAAATGGTCACAAAATCTTGTACACTTCGAGGTTTTTAGCTGATTTTTTTGTGCATGCCAACAAAAATACAAGGATCACGTCTACCAAGTTTGGGGCCAAAACTAGTTGCAAAAAAATTTTAATAAATCTCGACTTACACATCCCGCCCCTCTGGCCAGCTGAGCGCCCACACGCTTGTTTCATGGGTTGACTTAGGCATACGGAGTTCATTCCCAGTATAAGCATACGGAGTTCATTCCCAGTTTAAGATTAGATCGGATCGAGGGTTGCGACAGCACATGCTGGAATCGGGCATGTGTCGGTGTCACATTTTTCTTCATCGGGGCACCATCGTCGGAGAACCTTCCACGCAGCATTGGGGTTTCGATGATCGGGGCGGCCGAGGGGGGTGTGCGCACATGATGTGTGATGGGTGCTGGTATTTGGCCCTTATATAGGACCCTTATCCCTCATCAAACCTCGAGAACTCACACCCCCTTAAAGAGCATTTAAGATTTTACAGGTTTGCTGCCAGTAGCCATTAAAGTGTCTGAAATGGGGACACTTTTTTCAAATATTCACAAAATCTTGTACACCTCAAGTTTTTAGCTGGATTTTTTTATACATGCCAAAAAAAATACAAGGATCACATCTACGAAGTTTGGGGTTAAAAATCCTTCCAAAAAAATTTTAAAAAATCTCGAGGCGTAAAAGTTTCGAAAATCGTAAAAAATAGAAAACGAGTCGTCTTGCCATGAAACTTCACGTGAAGGCTTAAGGGACCATTGTATGAATTTAGAAGCCATAAAATGGCATTGGCACATAGAAATATGAAGATGTGCCTAAACCAACCTACCACGCTATCGATCCACGGCTTACACATCCCGTCTCTCTGGCTGACCACTCGTTTCGTCGATTGGCTTAGGGATACGAAGTTCATTCCCAATCTAAGATCAGACCAGATAGAGGGTTGTGGCAGTAGGATCAACAGCACACAAAAGGGGACCCGGCCGATCTCCAGCTTGCGCATCCCGCCCGGCAAGCCCCTCTGGCCGACTGAGCGCCCGCACGCTCGTTTCGTAGGTTGACTTAGGCATACGGAGTTCATACCCAGTCTAAGCATACGGGGCTCATTCCCAGTCTAAGATTGGATTAGACCAAGGGTTGCAGTAGCCCATGCTGGGCTCGGGCATGTGCTGATGCCGTATTTTTCTTCACCGGGGCACCATCGTCGTAGCATCGCTGGAGAACCTGACCGACGGCATTGGGGTTCCGACGATCAGGGGGGCCGGGGGGTGTGCGCACATGATGTGCGATGGGTGCTGGTACTTGGCCCTTATATTGGCTCCCTATCCCTCATCAAACCTCGAGAACTCACACCCCCTTAAAGAGCATTTGAGATTTTACAGGTTTGCTGCTTGTAGCCATTAAAGTGTCTGAAATGGGGACACTTTTTTCAAATGGTCACAAAATCTTGTACACTTTGAATTTTTATCTGAATTTTTTTATGCATGCCAATAAAAATACAAGGATCACGTCTACCAAGTTTGGGGCCAAAACTCCTTCCAAAATAGTTTAAAAAATCCGGAACCGCAAAAAGTTTCGAAAATCATGAAAAATAGAAAACGAATCGTCTTGCCATGAAACTTCACGTGAAGGCTTAAGGGACCATTGAGTGAATTTACATGAAATAAAAATGGCATTGGCATGCAGAAATATGAAGATGTGCCTAAACCCACCTACCACCCTATCGATCCATGGCTTGTGCATCCCGTCTCTCTGGCCGATGTAGTGCCCGCCCGCCCACCTGCCCGCTCATTTCGTCGATTGGCTTAGGCATACGGAGTTCATTCCCAGTCTAAGATCAGACTGGACTGAGGGTTGCGGTAGCAGGATAAGCAGCACGGAGAGGGGGACCCAGTTGATCCCTGGCTTGCGAATCCCACCCCTCTGGCCGGCTGAGCGCCCGCACGCTAGTTTCGTGGGTTGACTTAGGGATACAGAGTTTATTCCCAGTCTAAGCATACGAAGTTGATTCCCAGTCAAAAATCAGACCAGACCGAGGGTTGTGGCAGCACATGCTGGGCTCGAGCATGTGTTGGTGTCACATTTTTCTTCGTCGGGGCACTATCATCGGAGCATCGCCGGAGAACCTGACCAGCGGCATTGGGGTTCCAATGATCAGGGGGGGTGGTGGGTGTGCGCACATGATGTGCCATGGGTGGTGGTACTTGGCCCTTATATTGGCCCCCTATCCCTCATCAAACCTCGAGAACTCACACCCCCTTAAAGAGAATTTTAGATTTTACAGGTTTGCTAGCAGTAGCCATTAAAGTGTTTGAAATGGGGACACTTTTTTCAAAAGGTCAAAAATTCTTGTACACTTCAACTTTTTAGCTGAATTTTTTTGTGCATGCCAACAAAACTACAAGGATCACGTCTACCAAGTTTAGGGCCAAAACTCCTACTAAAAAAATTTTCAAAAATCTCGAACCGCAAAAAGTTTTAAAAATCATTAAAAATAAAAAACGAGTTGTCTTGCCAGGAAACTTCACGTGAAGGCTTAAGGGCCCATTGCTTGAATTTACAAGCCATAAAAATGGCATTGGCCGGCAGAAATATGAAGATGTGCCTAAACCCACCTACCACCCTATCGATCCATGGCTTGCGCATCCCGTCTCTCTGGCCGATGTAGGGCCCGCCCGTCTGCCCGTCCGCCCGTCCGCTTGTTTCGTCGGTTGGCTTAGCCATACGGAGTTCATTCCCAGTCTAAGATCGGACCAAACCAAGGGTTATGGCAGCAGGATCAACAGCACACAGAGGGGGGCCCGGTCGATCCCCGGCTTGCGCATCTTGCCCCTCTGGCCGGCTGAGCGCCCGCACGCTCATTTCATGGGTTGACTTAGGCATACGGAGTTCACTCCCAGTCTAAGCATACGGAGTTCATTCCCAGTCTAAGATCAGATCAGACCAAGGGTTGTGGCAGCACATGCTGGGCTCGAGCATGTGCTGATGCTGAATTTTTCTTCATCGAGGCACCATCGTCGGAGCATCACCGGAGAACCTGACCGACGGCATTGGGGTTCCGGCGATCGAGGGCTTGGGGGGGTGTGCGCAAATGTTGTGCGATGGGTGCTGGTACTTGGCCCTTATATTGGCCCCCTATCCCTCATCAAACCTTGAGAACTCACACCCTCTTAAAGAGCATTTGAGATTTTACAGGTTTGCTGCCAGTAGCCATTAAAGTGTCTGAAATGGGGACACTTTTTTCAAATGGTCACAAATTCTTGTACACTTTGAGTTTTTAGCGAATTTTTTTTATGCATGCCAACAAAAATACAAGGATCATATCTACCAAGTTTGGGATGAAGACTCCTTCCGAAAAAATTTTAAAAAATCCTGAACCACAATAAGTTTCAAATATCATGAAAAATAGAAAACGAGTCATCTTGCCATGAAACTTCACGTGAAGGCTTAAGGGACCATTGTATGAATTTACAAGCCATAAAAATGGCATTGGCATGTAGAAATATGAAGATGTGCCTAAACAAACCTACCACCCGCCCGTCCACCCGCCCGTTCGCTCGTTTCGTCGGTTGGCTTAAGCATAGAGAGTTGATTCCTAGTCTAAGATCAGACCGAACGGAGGGTTATGATAGCAGGATCGGTAGCACGCAGAGGGGTACCTGATTGATCCCCGACTTGCGCATCCCGCCCCTTTGGCCGGCTAAGCGCCCGCACACTCGTTTCGTGGGTTGACTTAGGCATACGGAGTTCACTCCCAGTCTAAGCATACGGAGTTCATTCCCAGTCTAAGATCAGATCAGACCGAGGGTTGTGGCAGCACATGCTGGGCTCGAGCATGTGCTGATGCTGAATTTTTCTTCGTTGCGGCACCATCGTCGGAGCATCACCGGAGAACCTGACCGGCAGCATTGGGGTTCCGGCGATCGGGGGCTTGGCGGGGTGTGCGAAAATGTTGTGCGATGGGTGCTGGTAGTTGGCCCTTATATTGGCCCCCTATCCCTCATCAAACCTTGAGAACTCACACCCTCTTAAAGAGCATTTGAGATTTTACAGGTTTGCTGCCACTAGCCATTAAAGTGTCTGAATTGGGGACACTTTTTTCAAATGGTCACAAAATCTTGTACACTTTGAGTTTTTAGCTGAATTATTTTGTGTATGCCAACAAAAATACAAGGATCACGTCTACCACATTTGGGCCAAAACTCCTTCCGAAAAAATTTTAAAAAATCCCGAACCGCAAAAAGTTTCAAAAATCATGAAAAATAAAAAACGAGTCGTCTTGCCACGAAACTTCACGTGAAGGCTTAAGGGACCATTGTATGAATTTACAAGCCATAAAAATGGCATTGGCACGCACAAATATGAAGATGTGGCTAAACCCACCTACCACCCTATCGATCCGCGGCTTGCGCATCCCGTCTCTCTGGTCGGTGTAGTGCCCGCCCGCCCGCCCGCCCGCTCGTTTCATCGGTTGGCCTAGGCATACGGAGTTCATTGCTAGTCTAATATCAGATCGGATCAAGGGTTATGGTAGTAGGATCGGCAGCACGTAGAGGGGGACCCGGCCGATCCCTGGCTTACGCATCCCGCCCCTCTGGTCGACTTAGCGTCCGCACGCTCGTTTCATGGGTTGACTTAGGCATACAAAGTTCATTCCCAGACTAAGCTTATGGAGTTCATTCCCAGTCTAAGATCAGACCGGCCCGAGGGTTACGGCAGCACATGCTAGGCTCGGGCATGTGCTGGTGTCACATTCTTCTTCGCCGGGGCACCAGCGTCGGAGCATCGTTGGAGAACCTGATCGGCGGCATTGGGGTTCCGGCAATCGGGGGGCGGGGGGTGTGCTTACATGATGTGCGATGGGTGCTGGTACTTGGCCCTTATATTGGCCCCCTATCCCTCATCAAACCTCGAGAACTCACACCCCTTAAAGAGCATTTGAGATTTTACAGGTTTGCCGCCAGTGGCCATCAAAATGTCTGAAATGGCGACACTTTTTTCAAATGGTCACAAAATCTTGTACACTTCAAGTTTTTAGCTGAATTTTTTTGTGCATGCCAACAAAAACACAAGCATCACGTCTACCAGGTTTGTGGCCAAAACTATTTCCAAAAAATTTTAAAAAATCTCGAATCGCAAAAGGTTTCAAAAATCGTGAAAAAGAGAAAAAGAGTCATCTTGCCATGAAACTTCACGTGAAAGCTTAAGGGACCACTGTATGAATTTACAAGCCATAAAAATGGAATTGGCATGAAGAAATATGTAGATGTGCCTAAACCCACCTACCACCCTATCGATCCATGGCTTACGTATCCCGTCTCTCTGGCCGACGTAATGCCTGCCCGCCTGCCCGCTCGTTTCGTCAGTTGGCCTAGGCATACGGAGTTCATTCCCAGTCTAAGATCAGACCAGACCGAGGTTGCAACAGTAGGATCGGCCGCACATAGAGGGGGACCTGACCGATCCCCAACTTGCTCATCCTGCCCCTTTGGCCAGCGGAGCGCCCGCACGCTTATTTCATGGGTTGACTTAGGCATACAGAGTTCATTCCCAGTCTAAGCATACGGAGTTCATTCCCAATCTATGATTGGACCAGATCGAGGGTTACGGCAGCAGGATCAGCAGCACACAGAGGGAGACCCGGATGATGCCCGGCTTACGCATCCTGCCCGTCTGGCCGACTGAGCGCCTGCACACTCGTTTCGTGGGTTGACTTAGGCATACGGAGTTCACTCCCAGTCTAAGCATACGGAGTTCATTCCTAGTCTAAGATCAAACCAAACCAAGGGTTGCAACAGCACATGCTGGGCTCGGGCATGTGCTGGTGCCGTATTTTTCTTCCATGGGGCACCATCGTCGGAGCATCGCCGGAGAACCTAACCAGCGGCATTGGGGTTCCGGCGATCGGGGGGGCCGGGGGGTGTGCGCACATGATGTGCGATGGGTGCTAGTTCTTGGCCCTTATATTGGCCCCTATCCCTCATCCAACCTTGAGAACTCACACGCCCTTAAAGTGCATTTAAGATATTACAGGTTTGCTGCCAGTAGCCATTAAAGTGTCTGAAATGGGGACGCTTTTTTTTAAATTATCACAAAATCTTGTACACTTCAAGTTTTTAGCTGAATTTTTTTGTGCATGCCAACAAAAATACTAGGATCACGTCTAATAAGTTTGGGGTCAAAACTCGTTCCGAAAAAATTTTCAAAAATCCCGAACCGCAAAAAAGTTTCAAAAATCATGAAAAATAAAAAATGAGTCGTCTTGCCATGAAACTTCACGTGAAGGCTTAAGGGACCATTTTATGAATTTACAAGCCATAAAAATGGCATTGGCATGTAGAAATATGAAGATGTGCCTAAACCCACCTACCACCCTATCGATCCACGGCTTGGGCATCTCGTCTCTCGGCCGGCGTAGTGCCCGCTCGTTCATTTTGTCGGTTGGCTTAGGCATATGGAGTTCATTCCCAGTTTAAGATCGGGCTGGATCAACGGTTACAGTAGCAGGATCAGCAGCACGTTGAGGGGGATCCGGCCGATCCACGGCTTGCGCATCCCGCCCCTTTGGCCGACTGACCGCCCGCACGTTCGTTTCGTGGGTTGACTTAGGCATACGGAGTTTATTCCCGGTCTAAGCATACGAAGTTGATTCCTAGTCTAAGATCAGACCAAACCGAAGGTTGTGGCAGCACATGCTGGGCTCGGGCATGTGCTTGTGCCACATTTTTCTTCGTCGGGGCACCATCGCCTGAGCATCATCGGAGAACCTGACCAACGACATTGGGGTTCCGGCCATCGGGGGGGCCGGGGGGTGTGCACACATGATGTGCGATGGGTGCTGGTACTTGGCCCTTATACTGGTCCCCTATCCCTCATCTAACCTCGAGAACTCACACCCCCATAAAGAGCATTTGAGATTTTACAGGTTTGCTGCCACTAGCCATTAAAGTGTCTAAAATAGGGACACTTTTTTCAAATGGTCACAAAATCTTGTACACTTCGAGTTTTTTGCTCAAAATTTTTGTGCATGCCAACAAAAATACAAGGATCACGTCCACTAAGTTTTGAGCCAAAAATCTTCCCGAAAAAATTTTAAAAAATCCGGAACCGTAAAAGGTTTCAAAAATTGTGAAAAATAGAAAACGAGTCGTCTTGCCATGAAACTTCACATGAAGGCTTAAGGGACCATTGTATGAATTTACAAGCCATAAAAATGGCATTGGCATGCGAAAATATGAAGATATGCCTAAACCCACCTACCACCCTATCGATCCACGGCTTGCGCATCCCGTCTCTCTAGCCGATGTAGTGCCCGCCCGTCCGCTCGTTTCATCGGTTGGCTTAGGCATACGGAGTTCATTCCCAGTCTAAGATCAGACCGGATTGAGGGTTATGGCGGTAGGATCGGCAGCACGCAGAGGGGGACCCAGTTGATCCCCGGCTTGCGCATCCCGCCCCTCTGGCCAGCTGAGTGCCCACACACTCGTTTCGTGGGTTGACTTAGGCATACGGAGTTCATTCCCAGTCTAAGCATACGGAGTTCATTCCCAGTCTAAGATCGGATCGGACTGAGGGTTACGATAGCACATACTGGGCTCGACCTTGTGCTGGTGCTGCATTTTTCTTCGTCGGGGCACCATCGCCGGAGCCTCTCGGAGAACCTGACCGACGGCATTAATGTTGTGGCGATCGGGGGGGCCAGAGGGGTTGTGCGCACATGTTGTGCGATGGGTGCTGGTACTTGGCCCTTATATTGGCCCCCTATCCCTCATCAAACCTCGAGAACTCACCACCCCTTAAAGAGCATTTGAGAAATTACAGGTTTGCTGCCAGTAGCATTAAAGTGTCTGAAATGGGGACACTTTTTTCAAATGGTCACAAAATCTTGTACACTTCGAGTTTTTAGCTGAATTTTCTTGTGCATGCCAACAAAAACACAAGGATCCCGTCTACCAAGTTTTTGGCCAAAACTCCTTTCAAAAAAATTTTAAAAAATCTCGAATCGTAAAAAGTTTCAAAAATCATAAAAAATAGAAAATGAGTCGTCTTGCCATGAAACTTCACGTGAAGGCTTAAACGACCATTGTATGAATTTACAAGCCATAAAAATGGCATTGGCATGCAGAAATATGAAGATGTGCCTAAACCCACCTACCACCTTATCGATCCACAGCTTGCGCATCCCATCTCTCTGGCTGGCGTAGTTCCCGCTCGTCTGCCCCTCCACTCGTTTTGTCAGTTGGCTTAGGCATACGGAGTTCATTGCTAGTCTAAGATTGGACCAGACTGAGGGTTGCGATAGCAGGATCAGTAGCACGCAGAGGGGAACCTGACCGATCCTCGGCTTGCACTTCCTGCCCCACTAGCCTGTTGAGTGCCCGCACGCTCGTTTCGTGGGTTGACTTAGGCATACATAGTTCATTCCCAGTCTAAGCATACAGAGTTCATTCCCAGTCTAAGATCAGACCTAACCGAAGGTTGCGACAGCACATGCTGGGCTCGGGCATGTGCTGGTGCTGTATTTTTCTTCGTCGGGGCACCATCGCCTGAGCATCGTCGGAGAACCTGACTGGCGGCATTGGGGTTCTGACCATCGGGGGGTCGGGCGGTGTGCACACATGATGTGCGATGGGTGCTGATACTTGGCCCTTATATTGGCCCCCTATCCCTCATCAAACCTTGAGAACTCACAGCCTCTTAAAGAGCATTTGACATTGTACAGGTTTGCTGCCAGTAGCCATTAAAGTGTCTGAAATGGGGACACTTTTTTCAAATGGTCACAAAATCTTGTACTCTTCGAGTTTTTAGCTGAATTTTTTTGTGCATGCCAACAAAAATACAAGGATCACATCTACCAAGTTTGGGGCCAAAACTCCTTCCAAAAAACTTTTAAAAACTCTTGAACCGCAAAAAGTTTCAAAAATCATGAAAAATAGAAAATGAGTCGTCTTGCCATGAAACTTCATGTATGAATTTACAAGCCATAAAAATGGCATTGGCATGCGCAAATATGAAGATATGCCTAAACCCACCTACCACCCTATTGATCCATGACTTGCGCATCCCGTCTCTTTGGCCGACGTAGTGCCCGCCCGCCCGCTCGTTTCGTCGGTTGGCTTAGGCATACAGAGTCCATTCCCAGTCTAAGATCGGACTAGACCGAGGGTTGCAGCAGTAGGATCGACAGCACGCATAAGGGGACCCGACTGATCCCCGGCTTGCACATCCCACCTCTCTGGCCGGACTCATTCCATGGGTTGACTTAAGCATACGGAGTTCATTCCTAGTCTAAGCATACTGAGTTCATTCCCAGTCTAGGATCAGATCGGAGCGAGCATTGTGGCAGCACATGCTGGGCTCGAGCATGTGCTGGTGCCACATTTTTCTTCGTCGGGGTACCATCACCGGAGCATCGTCGGAGAATCTAACCGACGGCATTGGGGTTCCGACGATCGGGGTGGCCGGGGGGGGGTGTGCGCACATATGTACGATGGGTGCTGGTACTTGGCCCTTATATTGGCCCCCTATCCCTCATCAAGCCTTGAGAACTCACGCCTCCTTAAAGAGCATTTGAGATTTTACAGATTTGCTGGCAGTAGCCATTAATGTGTCTAAAATTGGGACACTTTTTTCAAATGGTCACAAAATCTTGTAGAATTCGAGTTTTTAGCTTAATTTTTTTGGGCATGCCAACAAAAATACAAGGGTCGTGAAAAATAGAAAATGAGTCATCTTGCCATGAAACTTCACGTGAAGGCTTAAGGGACCATTGTATGAATTTACAAGCCATAAAAATGGCATTGACACACAGAAATATGAAGATGTGCCTAAACCCACCTACCACCCTATCGATCCACGGCTTGCGTATCCCATCTCTCTGGCCGACGTAGTGCCCGCCCGCCCACCCGCTCATTTTGTCGATTGGCTTAGGCATACAGAGTTCATTCCCAGTCTAAGATCAAACTGGATTGAGGGTTACGGCAGCAGGATTGGCCGCACGTAGAGGGGGACCCGACCGATCCCCACTTGCGCATCCCGCCCCTCTGGCCGACGGAGCGCCCGCACGCTTGTTTCGTGGGTTGACTTAGGCATAAGATTGGACCAGACCGAGGGTTGTGGCAGAACATGCTGGGCTCGGGCATGTGCTGGTGCCGTATTTTTCTTCACCGGGGCACCATCGTCGGAGAACCTGACCGACGGTATTGGGGTTCCGGCGATCGGGGGGGTCGGGGGGTGTGCGCACATGATGTGCGATGGGTGCTGGTACTTGGCCCTTATATTAGCCCCCTATCCCTCATCAAACCTCGAGAACTCACAACCTTTAAAGAGCATTTGAGATTTTCCAGGTTTGCTGCCAGTAGCCACTAAAGTGTCTAAAATGGGGACACTTTTTTCAAATGGTCACAAAATCTTGTACACTTCGAGTTTTTAGATGAATTTTTTTGTGCATGCCAAAAAAAATACAAGGACCACGTCTACCAAGTTTGGGGCCAAAACTCCTTTCGAAAAAATTTAAAAAAATCTCGAACTGTAAAAAGTTTCAAAAATCATGAAAAATAGAAAAGGAGTCATCCTACCATGAAACTTCAGGTGAAGGCTGAAAGGACCATTGTCTGAATTTACAAGCCATAAAAATGGCATTGGCATGTAGAAATATGAAGATGTGCCTAAACCCACCTACCACCCTATCGATCCACGGCTTGCGCATCTCGTCTCTCTGGCCGGCGTAGTGCTCGCCCGCCCGCCTGCCCGCTCATTTCGTCGGTTGGCTTAGGCATACGGAGTTCATTCCCAGTCTAAGATCATACCAGATTGAGGGTTGCGGTAACAAGATTAGCAGCATGCAGAGGGGGACCTGGTCGATCCCCGGCTTGCTCATCTCGCCCCTCTGGCCTCCTGAGCACCCGGACGCTCCTTTTGTGGGTTAACTTAGGCATACAGAGTTCATTCCTAGTCTAAGCATACAGAGTTCATTCCCAGTCTAAAATCAGATCAGACTGAGGGTTGCGGTAGCACATGCTGGGCTCGGGCATGTGTTGGTGTCGTATTTTTCTTCGTCAAGGCACCATCGCCAGAGCATCGTCAGAGAACCTGTCTGGCGGCATTGGGGTTGTGGCAATGCACATATGTGCGATGGGTGCTGGTACTTGGCCCTTATATTGGCCCCCTATCCCTGATCAAACCTCGAGAACTCACAGCCCCTTAAAGAGCATTTGACATTGTACAGGTTTGCTGCCAGTAGCCATTAAAGTGTCTGAAATGGGGACACTTTTTTCAAATGGTCACAAAATCTTGTACTGTTCGAGTTTTTAGCTGAATTTTTTTTGTGCATGCCAACAAAAATACGAGTATCACATCTACCAAGTTTAGGGCCAAAACTCCTTCCGAAAAACTTTTAAAAAATCCCAAACCGTAAAAAGTTTCAAAAATCGTGAAAAATAGAAAATGAGTCGTCTTGCCATGAAACTTCACGTGAAGGCTTAACGGACCAATGAATTTACAAGCCATAAAAATGGCATTGGCACGCGCAAATATGAAGATGTGCCTAAACCCACCGACCACCCTATCGATCCACGACTTGTGCATCCCGTCTCTTTGGCCGACGTAGTGACCGCCCGCTCGCCCGCCCGCCCACCCGCTCGTTTCATCGGTTGGTTAGGCATACGGAGTTCATTCCTAGTTTAAGATCGGATTGAATCGAGGGTTACGGTAGCAGGATCGACAGCACGCAGAAGGGGACCTGGCCGATATGCGGCTTACGCAACCCGCCCCTCTGGCAGGTTGAGTGCCCGCAAGCTCATTTTCATGGGTTGACTTAGGCATACGAAGTTCATTCCCGGTCTAAGCATACGGAGTTCATTCCTAGTCTAAGATCAGACCGAACCAAGGGTTGTGGCAGCACATGCTAGGCTCGGGCATGTGCTGGTGCCGTATTTTTCTTCGTCGGGGCACCATCGTCGGAGCATCACCGAAGAACCTGACCGGCGGCATTAGGGTTCCGACGATCGGGGGGGTCAGGGGGTGTGCGCACATGATGTGCGATGGGTGCTGGTACTTGGCCCTTATGTTGGCCCCCTATCCCTCATCAAACCTCGAGACCTCACACACCCTTAAACAGCATTTGAGATTTTACAGGTTTGCTGCCAGTAGCCATTAAAGTGTTTGAAATGGGGACACTTTTTACAAATGGTCACAAAATCTTGTACACTTTGAGTTTTTAGCTGAATGTTTTTGTGCATCCCAACAAAAATACAAGGATCACGTCTACTAAGTTAGGGGCCAAAACCCCTTCCAAAAAAATTTTAAAAAAATCGAACCGTAAAGAGTTTTAAAAATCGTGAAAAATAGAAAACGAGTCATCTTGCCATGAAACTTCATGTGAAGGCTTAAGGGACCATTGTATGAATTTACAAGCCATAAAAATGGCGTTGGCACGTAAAAAATATGAAGATGTGCCTAAACCCACCTACCACCCTATCGATCCACGGCTTGCGCATCCCATCTCTCTGGCCGGCGTAGTGCCCGCCCGCCCGCCCGCTTGTTTTGTCGGTTGGCTTAGGCATACGGAGTTCATTCCCAGTCTAAGATCGGACCGGATCGAGGGTTGTGGCAGTAAGATCAACAACACATAGAGGGGGACCCGACCGATCCTCGGCTTGTGTATCCTGCCCCTCTGGCCGGTTGAGCACCCGCACGCTCGTTTCGTGGGTTGACTTAGGCATATGGAGTTTATTCCTAGTCTAAGCATACGGAGTTCATTCCCAGTCTAAGATCGGACTGGACCAAGGGTTACAGCTGCACATGCTAGGCTCGGGCATGTGCTGGTGCCGCATTTGTCTTCACCGGGGCACCATTACCGGAGGCTCGTCGGAGAACCTGACCAGATGCATTGGGGTACCGACGGCATTGGGGTTCTGACGATCGGGGGGGCCGGGGGGGTGTGCGCTCATGATGTGCGATGGGTGCTGGTACTTGGCCCTTATATTGGCCCCCTATCCCTCATCAAACCTCGAGAACTCACAACCCCTTAAAAAGCATTTGAGATTTTACAGGTTTGCTGCCAGTAGCCATTAAAGTGTCTGAAATGGGGACACTTTTTTCAAATGGTCACAAAATCTTGCATACTTCGGGTTTTTAGCTGAATTTTTTTGTGCATGCCAACAAAAATACAAGGATCACGTCTACCAAGTTTGGGGCCAAAACTCCTTTCAAAAAAATTTTAAAAAATCCCGAACCACAAAAAGTTTCAAAAATCATGAAAAATAGAAAACGAGTAGTCTTACCATGAAACTTCACGTGAAGGCTTAAGGGACCATTGTATGAATTTACAAGCCATAAAAATGGCATTGGCACGTAGAAATATGAAGATGTGCCTAAACCCACCTACCACCCTATCGATCCACGGCTTGCGCATCCCGTGTCTTTGGCCGGCGTAGTGCCTGCCCCCCTGCCCACCCGTTCGTTTCGTCGGTTGGCTTAGGCATACGGAGTTCATTCCCAGTCTAAGATCGGACCGGACCAAGGGTTATGGTAGCAGTATTGGCAGCACATAGAAAGGGACCCGGCCGATCCCCGGCTTGCGCATCCCACCCCTCTGGCCGGCTGAGCGCCCGTACGCTCGTTTCGTGGGTTAACTTAGGCATACTTAGTTCATTCCCAGTCTAAGCATAGGGAGTTCATTCCCAATCTAAGATCGGACCGGACTGAGGGTTGCGACAGCACATGCTAGGCTCAAACATGTGCTGGTGGCACATTTTTCTTTGCCGAGGCACCATCCTCGGAGCATTGCCGGAGAATCTGACTGGATGCATTGGGGTACCGACGTCATTGGGGTTCCGACGATCGAGGGGGCCGGGGGGTGTACGCACATGATGTGTGATAGGTACTGGTACTTGGCCCTTATATTGGCCCCCTATCCCTCATCAAACCTTGAGAACTCACTCCCCTTTAAAGAGCATTTGAGAGTTTACAGGTTTGCTGCCAATAGCCATTAAAGTGTCTGAAATGGGGACATTTTATTCAAATGGTCACAAAATCTTGTACACTTTGACTTTTTAGCTTAATGTTTTTGTGCATGCCAACAAAAATACAAGGATCATGTCTACCAAGTTCAGGGCCAAAACTCCTTCCGAAAAAATTTTAAAAAATCCCAAACCGTAAAAAGTTTCAAAAATCGTGAAAAATATAAAACGAGTCGTCTTGCCATGAAACATCACGTGAAGGGACCATTGTATAAATTTACAAGCCATAAAAATGTTATTGGCATGTAGAAATATGAAGATGTGCCTAAACCCACCTACGACCCTATCAATCCACGGCTTGCGCATCACGCCTCTCTGGCAGGCGTAGTGCCCGCCAGCCCGCCCGCCCGCTCCTTTTGTTGGTTGGCTTAGGCATACGGAGTTCATTCCCAATCTAAGATCGGACCAAACCAAGGGTTACGGCAGCAGGATCGGCACCACGCTGAGGGGGACCCGGCCGATCCCCGACTTACGCATCCCGCCCCTCTGGCCAACTGAACGCCCGCACGCTCTTTTCGTCTGTTGACTTAGGCATACGGAGTTCATTCCCAGTCTAAGATCAGATCAGATCGAGGGTTGGGGCAGCACATGCATGGCTCGGGCATGTGCTGGTGCCGTATTTTCTTCGTCGGGGCACCATCGTCGGAGAACCTGACCGACGGCATTGGGGTTTCGACGATCGGGGGGGCCGGGGGGGGTGTGCGCACATGATGTACGATGGGTGCTGGTACTTGGCCCTTATGTTGGCCCCCTATCCCTCATCAAACCTCGAGAACTCACACCCCCTTAAAGAGCATTTGAGATTTTACAGGTTTGCTGCTAGTAGCCATTAAAGTGTCTGAAATGGGGACACTTTTTTCAAATGGTTACAAAATTTGCACACTTCGAGTTTTTAGCAGAATTTGTTTGTGCATGCCAACAAAAATACATGGATCACGTCTACCAAGTTTGGGGCCAAAACTCCTTCCGAAAAAAATTTTAAAAAATCTTGAACCGCAAAAAGTTTCAAAAATCGTGAAAAATAGAAAACGAGTCGTCTTGCTATGAAACTTCACGTGAAGGCTTAAGGGACCATTGTATGAATTTACAAGCCATAAAAATGGCATTAGCATGCAGAAATATGACGATGTGCCTAAACACACTTAGCACCCTATCGATCCACGGCTTGCGCATCCCGGCTCTCTGGCCGACGTAGTGCCCGCCCGCCCGCCCGCTCGTTTCGTCAGTTGGCTTAGGTATACGGAGTTCACTCCCAGTCTAACATCAGACTGGACTGAAGGTTGTGGCAGCAGGATCAGCACCACACAGAAGGGGACCCGGTCGATCGCTGGCTTGTGCATCCCGCCCCTCTGGCTGGCTGAGTGCCCGCACGCTGGTTTCGTGGGTTAACTTAGGCATACAGAGTTCATTCCTAGTTTAAGCATATGGAGTTCATTCCTAGTCTAAGATTAGACCAGATCGAGGGTTGCGGTAGCGCATGCTGGGCTGGGGCATGTGCTGGTGTCGCACTTTCTTCGTCGGGGCACCATCGTCGGAGGATCGTCGGAG
Organism: Durio zibethinus; assembly: GCF_047325235.1. Taxonomy (NCBI): domain Eukaryota; kingdom Viridiplantae; phylum Streptophyta; class Magnoliopsida; order Malvales; family Malvaceae; genus Durio; species Durio zibethinus. The sequence goes on along the minus strand of NC_143162.1, from coordinate 14,795,832 downwards.
AACCTAACCGACGGCATTGGGGTTCCGGCGATTGAGGGGGCCGGGGGGGTGTATGGACATGATGTGCGATGGGTACTGGTACTTGGCCCTTATATTGGCCCCCTATCCCTCATCAAACCTTGAGAACTCAAACCCCCTTAAAGAGCATTTGAGATTTTACAGGTTTGCTGCCAGTAGCCATTAAAGTGTCTAAAATGGGGACACTTTTTTCAAATGGTCACAAAATCTTGTACACTTCGAGTTTTTAGCTGAATTTTTTTATGCATGCCAACAAAAATACAAGGATCACGTCCACCAAGTTTGAGGCTAAAAATCCTTCTGAAAAAATTTTAAAAAATCCAGAACCGTAAAAAGTTTCAAAAATCATGAAAAATAGAAAACGAGTCATCTTGCCATGAAACTTCATGTGAAGGCTTAAGGGACCATTGTATGAATTTAAAAGCCATAAAAATGGCACTGGTAGGCAGAAATATGAAGATGTGCCTAAACACACCTACCACCCCATCGATCCACGACTTGCGCATCTCGTCTCTCTGGCCAGCGTAGTGCCCGCCTGCCCGCCCGCTCATTTCGTCGGTTGGCTTAGGCATACGGAGTTCATTCCCAATCTATGATCAGACTGGACCGAGGGTTGCAATAGCAGGATCGACAGCATGCAGAGGGGGACCCGACCGATCCTCGGCTTGCGCATCTCGCCCCTCTGGCTGGCTAACTACCCGCACGTTCGTTTCTTGGGTTGACTTAGGCATACGGAGTTCATTCCCAGTCTAAGATCAGACTGGATCGAGGGTTGTTGCAGCACATGCTGGGCTCGGGCATGTGCTGGTGCCGCATTTTTCTTCGTCGGGGCACCATAGTTGGGGCATCGTCGGAGAACCTGACTGGTGGCATTGGGGTTCCGGTGATCGGGGGGGCTGGGGGGGGTGTGCGCACATGACGTGCGGTGGGTGCTGGTACTTGGCCCCCATATTGGCCCCCTATCCCTCATCAAACCTTGAGAACTCACAACCCGTTAAAGAGCATTTAAGATTTTACAGGTTTTCTGCCAGTAGCCATTAAAGTGCCTGAAATGGTGACACTTTTTTCAAATGGTAACAAAATCTTGTACACTTCGAGTTTTTAGCTGAATTGTTTTGTGCAAGCCAAAAAAAATACAAGGATCATGTCCACTAAGTTTGGGGCTAAAACTCCTTTCAAAAAAATTTTAAAAAATCCCGAACCGCAAAATGTTTTGAAAATCATGAAAAATAGAAAATGAGTCGTCTTGCCATGAAACTTCACGTGAAGCCTTAAGGGACCATTGTATGAATTTACAAGCCATAAAAATGGCATTGGCACACAGAAATATGAAGATGTGCCTAAACACACCTACCACCCTATCGATCCACGGCTTGCGCATCCCGTCTCTCTGGCCGGCGTCATGCCCGTCCGCCCGCCCGCCCGCTCATTTCGTCGGTTGGCTTAGGCATACGGAGTTCATTCCCAGTCTAAGATCGGGCTGGACCGAGGGTTACAGTAGCTGGATCAGCAGCATGCTGAGGGGGATCCGGCTGATCCCCGACTTGCGCATCCCGCCCCTCTGGCCGACTGACCGCCCGCACGCTCGTTTCATGGGTTGACTTAGGCATACGGAGTTCATTCCCGATCTAAGCATACGGAGTTCATTCCCAGTCTAAGATCAAACCAAACCGAAGGTTACGGCAGCACATACTGGGCTCAAGCATGTGCTGGTGCCGCATTTTTCTTCGTCGGGGCACCATCGCCTGAGCATCGTCGGAGAACCTGACCGGAGGCACTGAGGTTCCGGCCACCGGGGAGCTAGGGGGTGTGCGCACATGATGTGCGATGGGTGCTGGTACTTGGCTCTTATATTGGCCCCCTATCCCTCATCAAACCTTGAGAACTCACACCCCCTTAACGAGCATTTGAGATTTTATAGGTTTGCTGCCAGTAGCCATTAAAGTGTCTGAAATGGGGACACTTTTTCAAATGGTCACAAAATCTTGTACACTTCGAGTTTTTAGCTGAATTTTTTTATGCATGCCAAAAAAAATACAAGGATCACGTCTACTAAGTTTGGGGCCAAAACTCCTCCCGAAAAAATTTTAAAAAATTCAAAACCGCAAAAGGTTTCGAAAATCGTGAAAAATAGAAAACGAGTCGTCTTGCCATGAAACTTCACATGAAGGCTTAAGGGACCATTGTATGAATTTACAAGCCAATAAAATGGCATTAGCATGCAGAAATATGAAGATGTGCCTAAACCCACCTACCACCCTATCAATCCACGGCTTGCACATCCCATCTCTCTGGCTGGCATAGTGCTCGCCCGCCCGCCCGCTCGTTTCGTTGGTTGGCTTAGGCATACGGAGTTCATTCCCAATCTAAGATCAGACCGGACTGAGGCTTACGGTAGCAGGATCGACAGCACGTAGAGGGGGACCCAACCGATCCCCGGCTTGCGCATCCCGCGCTTCTGGCCGGCTAAGCGCCCGTACGCTTGTTTCGTGGGTTGATTTTGGCATACGGAGTTCATTCCCAGTCTAAGCATACGGAGTTCATTCCCAGTCTAAGATCAGATTGAACCAAGGGTTGCGGTAGCACATGTTGGGCTCGGGCATGTGCTGGTGCCGCATTTTTCTTCCTCAGGGCACCATCGTCGAAGCATCACAGGAGAACCTGACCGGAGGCATTGAGGTTCCGACGATCGGGGGGGCCGGGGGGGTGTGCGCACATGATGTGCGATGGGTGCTGATACTTGGCCTTTATATTGGCCCCCTATCCCTCATCAAACCTTGAGAACTCACACCCCCTTAAAGAGCATTTGAGGTTTTACAGGTTTGCTGCCACTAGCCATTAAAGTGTCTAAAATGGGGACACTTTTTTCAAATGGTCACAAAATCTTGTACACTTCGAGTTTTTACCTGAATTTTTTTGTGCATGCCAAAAAAAATACAAGGATCACGTCTACCAAGTTTGGGGCCAAAAATCCTTCCGAAAAAATTTTAAAAAATCCCGAACCACAAAAAATTTCAAAAATCATGAAAAATAGAAAACGAGTAGTCTTGCTATGAAACTTCAGGTGAAGGCTTAAGGGACCATTGTACGAATTTACAAGCCATAAAAATGGCATTGGCACGTAGAAATATGAAGATGTGCCTAAACCCACCTACCACCCTATCGATCCACGGCTTGCACTTCCCGTGTCTTTGGCCGGCGTAGTGCCTGCCCGTCTGCTCGTTCCGTCGGTTGGCTTAGGCATACGGAGTTCATTCCTAGTCTAAGATCAGACTAGATGGAGGGTTGCTGCAGCAGGATCGGCAGCACACAGAGGGGGACCCGACCGATCCCTAGCTTGCGCATCCCGCCCCTCTCGCCGGCTGAGCCCCCGCACGCTCGTTTCATGGGTTAACTTAGGCATATGGAGTTCATTCCCAGTCTAAGCATACGGAGTTCATTCCCAGTCTAAGATCGGACCGGACTGAGGGTTGCGACAGCACAAGCTTGGCTCAAGCATGTGCTGCTGTGGCATTTTTCTTCGTCGGGGCACCATCGTCGGAGCATTGCCGGAGAACCTGACCGGCGGTATTAGGGTTCCAGTGATCGGGGGGGCGGGGGGAGTGCACACATGATGTGCGATGGGTGCTGGTACTTGGCCCTTATATTGGCCACCTATACCTCATCAAACCTCGAGAACTCACACCCCCTTAAAGAGCGTTTGAGATTTTACAGGTTTGCTGCCAGTAGCCATTAAAGTGTCTAAAATGGGGACACTTTTTTCAAATGGTCGCAAAATCTCGTACACTTCGAGTTTTTAGCTAATTTTTTTTGTGCATACCAACAAAAATACAAGGATCACGTCTACAAAGTTTGGGACCAAAACTCCTTCCAAAAAAATTTTAAAAAGCCCGAACCGTAAAAAGTTTCGAAAATTGTGAAAAATAGAAAACGAGTCGTCTTGCCATGAAACTTCTTGTGAAGGCTTAAGGGACCATTGTATGAATTTACAAGCCATAAAAATGGCATTGGCATGCAAAAATATGAAGATGTGCCTAAACCCACCTACCACCCTATCAATCCATGACTTGCATATCCCGTCTCTCTGGCCGGCGTAGTGCCTACCCGCCTGCTCATTTCATCGGTTGGCTTAGGCATACGTAGTTCATTCCCAGTCTAAGATTGGACTGGACTGAGGGTTGTAGCAGCAGGATCGACAGCACGTAGAGGGGGACTCGGGTGACCCCTGGCTTACTCATCCTCGCCCTCTGGCCGGCTGAGCGCCGGCACGCTCATTTTGTGGGTTGACTTAGGCATACGAAGTTCATTCCCAGTCTAAGATTGGACCAGACTGAGGGTTGCAGTAGCACATGCTGGGCTTGGGCATGTGCTGGTGCCGCATTTTTCTTCGCTGGGGCTCAATCATCGGAGCATCGCCAGAGAACCTGACCAATGACATTGGGGTTTCGACGATCGGAGGGGCCGGGGGGTGTGTGCACATGATGTGCGATGGGTGCTGGTACTTGGCCCTTATATCGGCCCCCTATCACTCATCAAACCTCGAGAACTCCACCCCCTTAAAGAGCATTTGAGATTTTACAGGTTTGCTGCCAGTAGCCATTAAAGTGCCTGAAATGGGGACACTTTCTTCAAATGGTCACAAAATCTTCTACACTTCGAGTTTTTAGCTTAATTTTTTTGTGCGTGCCACCAAAAATACAAGGATCACGTCTACCATGTTTGGGGCCAAAATGCCTTCCGAATAATTTTTAAAAAATCCCGAACCGTAAAAAGTTTCAAAAATCATGAAAAATAGAAAACGAGTCGTCTTGCCATGAAACTTCATGTGAAGGCTTAAGGGACCATTGTATGAATTTACAACCGATAAAAATGGCATTGGCATGCAAAAATATGAAGACGTGCCTAAACCCACCTACCACCCTATCGATTCACGGCTAGCTTATCCCGTCTCTCAGGCCGACGTAGTGCCCGCCCGCCCGTCCGCCTGCTCGTTTCGTCGGTTGGCTTAGGCATACGGAGTTCATTCCTAGTCTAAGCATACGGAGTTCATTGCCAGTCTAAGATTGGATCGAACCGAGGGTTGCGGCAGCACATACTGGGCTCGGGCATGTGCTGGTGTTGTATTTTTCTTCGTCGGGGCACCATCGTCGGAGCATTGCCGGAGAACCTGACCGACGACATTAGGGTTCCGACGATCGGGGGGGTCGGGGGGTGTGCGCACATCATTTGTGATGGGTGCTGGTACTTGGCCCTTATATTGCCCCCCTATCCCTCATCAAACCTCGAGAACTCACACCCCCCTAAATAGCATTTGAGATTTTATAGGTTTGCTGCCAGTAGCCATTAATGTGTCTGAAATGGGGACACTTTTTTCAAATGGTCACAAAATCTTGTACACTTCGAATTTTTAGCTGAATTTTTTTGTACATGCCAACAAAAATACAGGGATCACGTCTACCAAGTTTGGGACCAAAAATCCATTTGAAAAAAATTTAAAAAATCTTGAACCCCAAAAAGTTTCAAAAATCATGACAAACAGAAAACGAGTCATCTTGCCATGAAACTTCACGTGATGGCTTAAGGGACCATTGTATGAATTTACAAGCCATAAAAATGGCATTGGCACACAGAAATATGAAGATGTGCCTAAACCTACCTACCACCCTATCGATCCATGGATTAAGCATCCCGTCTCTCTGGCCGACGTAGTGGCCGCCCGCCTGCCCGCTCGTTTGGTCAGTTGGCTTAGGCATACGGAGTTCATTCCCAGTCGAAGATCAGACCGGACTGAGGGTTAGAGCAGCACATGCTGGGCTCGGGCATGTGCTGGTGCTGCATTTTTCTTCGGCAGGTTACCATCGCCAGAGCATCGCAGGAGAACCTGACCGGCGGCATTGGGGTTCCGGCGATTGGGGGGGCCGGGGGGGTGTACGCACATGATGTGCGATGGGTGCTGGTACTTGGCCCTTATATTGGCCCCCTATCCCTCATCAAACCTCGATAACACACACTTCCTTAAAGAGCATTTGAGATTTTACAAGTTTGCTGCCAGTAGCCATTAAAGTGTCTGAAATGGGGACACTTTTTTCAAATGGTCACAAAATCTTGTACACTTCGCTTTTTTAGCTGAATTTTTTTCTGCATGCCAACAAAAATACAAGGAACACGTCTACCAAGTTTGGGGACAAAACTCCTTCCGAAACAATTTTAAAAAATCCTGAACCGCAAAAAGTTTTGAAAATCGTGAAAAATAGAAAATGAGTCATCTTGCCATGAAACTTCACGTGAAGGCTTAAGGGACCATTGTATGAATTTAAAAGCCATAAAAATGGCATTGGCAGGCAGAAATATGAAGATGTGCCTAAACACACCTACCACCCCATCGATCCACGGCTTGCGCATCTCGTCTCTCTGGCCAGCGTAGTGCCCGCCTGCCCGCCCGCTCATTTCGTCGGTTGGCTTAGGCATACGGAGTTCATTCCCAATCTATGATCAGACTGGACCGAGGGTTGCAATAGCAGGATCGACAGCATGTAGAGGGGGACCCGATCGATCCTCGGCTTGCGCATCTCGCCCCTCTGGCTGGCTGACTACCCGCACGCTCGTTTCGTGGGTTGACTTAGGCATACGGAGTTCATTCCCAGTCTAAGATCAGACTGGATCGAGGGTTATTGCAGCACATGCTGGGCTCGGGCATGTGCTGGTCCCGCATTTTTCTTCGTCGGGGCACCATCACCGAAGCATCGTCGGAGAACCTGACCGGCAGCATTGGGGTTCCGACGATCGGGGGGGCCGGGGGGGTGTGCGCACATGATGTGCGACGGGTGCTGGTACTTGGCCCTTATATTGATCCCCTAACCCTCATCAAACCTCAAGAACTCACACCCCATTAAAGAGAATTTGAGATTTTACAGGTTTGCTGCCAGTAGCTATTAAAGTGTCTGAAATGGGGACACTTTTTTGAAATGGTCTCAAAATCTTGTACACTTCGAGTTTTTAGCTGAATTTTTTTGTGCATGCCAACAAAAATACAAGGATCACGTCGACCAAGTTTAGGGCCAAAAATTCTTCTGAAAAAAGTTTAAAAAATCCCGAACCGCAAAAAGTTTCAAAAATCATGAAAAATAGAAAACGAGTCATCTTACCATGAAACTTCACGTGAAAGCTTAAGAGACCATTGTATGAATTTACAAGCCATAAAAATGGCATTGGCACATAGAAATATGAAGATGTGCCTAAACCCACCTACCACCTTATCGATCCACGGCTTGCTATCCTGTCTCTCTGGCCGACGTAGTGCCTGCCCACCAACCCGCTCGTTTCATCGGTTGGCTTAGGCATACGGTGTTCATTCCCAGTCTAAGATCGGCCCAAATCGAGGGTTACGGCAACAAGATCAGCAGCACATAGAGCAGGACCCGGCCGGTGCTCGGCTTGCGCATCTCGCCCCTCTTGCCGACTGAGTGCCCGTACGCTCATTTCGTGGGTTGACTTAGGCATACAGAGTTCATTCCCAGTCTAGGCATACGGAGTTCATTCCCAGTCTAAGATCGAACCGAACCGAGGGTTACGGTAGCACGTGCTGGGCTCGAGCATGTGCTAGTGCCGTATTTTTCTTCACTGGGGCACCATCGTCGGAGCATCGTCAGAGAACCTGACCGACGGCATTGGGGTTCCAGTGATCGGGGGGCCAGGGGGTGTACGCACATGATGTGCGATGGGTGCTGGTACTTGGCCCTTATATTGGCCCCCTATCTGTCATCAAACCTCGAGAACTCACACCCCCTTAAAGATCAATTGAGATTTTACAGGTTTGCAGCCAGTAGCCATTAAAGTGTCTGAAATAGGGACACTTTTTTGATTTGGTCACAAAATCTTGTACACTTCGAGTTTTTAGCTGAATTTTTTTGTGCATGCCAACAAAAATACATGGATCACGTCTACCAATTTGGGGCTAAAACTCCTTCCTAAAAAATTTTAAAAAATCCCGAACCGTAAAAGGTTTCAAAAATCATGAAAAATAGAAAATCGAGTCGTCTTGCATGAAACTTCATGTGAAGGCTTAGGGGACCATTGTATGAATTTACAAGCCATAAAAATGGCATTGGCACACAGAAATATGAAGATGTGCCTAAACCCACCTACCACCATATCGATCCACGGCTTGCGCATCCTGTCTCTCTAGCCGACGTAGTGCCCGCCCGCCCGCCCGTCCGCTCGTTTCGTCGGTTGGCTTAGG